>NW_012102188.1:3909287-3910050 GCF_000951045.1 Mandrillus leucophaeus
ATGAATTGATCCCTTTACCATTATGTAATGGCCTTCTTTGTCTCTTTTGTTTTTTGATGATTTAAAGTCTGTTTTATCAGAGACTAGGATTGCAACCCCTACCTTTTTTTGTTTTCCATTTGCTTGGTAGCTCTTCCTCCATCCCTTTATTTTGAGCCTATGTGTGTCTCTGCATGTGAAATGGGTCTCCTGAATACAGCAAACTGATGGGTCTTGACTATATCCAATTTGCCAGTCTGTGTCTTTGAATTGGACCATTTACATTTAAGGTTAATATTGTTATATGTGAACTTGATCCTGTCATTATGATATTAGCTGGTTATTTTGCTCGTTAGTTGATGCAGTTTCTTCCTAGCATCGATGGACTTTACATTTTGACATGTTTTTGCAATGGCTGGTACCTGTTTTTCCTTACCATGTTTAGTGTTTCCTTCAGGTTCTCTTGTAGGGCAGGCCTGGTGGTGACAAAATCTCGAAGCATTTGCTTGTCTGTAAAGGATTTTATTTCTCCTTCACTTATGAAACTTAGTTTGGCAGGATATGAAATTCTGGGCTGAAAATTCTTTTCCTTAAGAATGTTGAATGTTGACCCCCACCCTCTTCTGGCTTGGAGAGTTTCTGCCAAGAGATCTGCTGTTAGTCTGATGGGCTTCCCTTTGTGGGTGACCCGACCTTTCTCTCTGGCTGTCCTTAACAGTTTTTCCTTCATTTCAACTTTGGTGAATCTGACAATTATGTGTCTTGGAGTTGCTCTTCTTGAGGA
>NW_012102188.1:3910688-3943188 GCF_000951045.1 Mandrillus leucophaeus
CCAGCTTTTCTGCACTGCTTTTTCCCCATCTTTGTGGTTTTATCTGCCTTTGGTCTTTGATGATGGTGACGTACTGATGGGGTTTTGGTGTGGGTGTCCTTTCTGTTTGTTAGTTTTCCTTCTAACAGTCAGGACCCTCAGCTGCAGGTCTGTTGGAGTTTGCTTGAGGTCCACTCCAGACCCTGATTGCCTGGGTATCAGCAGCAGAGTCTGCAGAAGATAGAATATTGCTGAACAGCGAGTGTTGCTGTCTGATTCTTGCTCTGGAAGCTTTGTCTCAGGGGTATACCCATCTGTGTGAGGTGTCAGTCTGCACCTCGTGGGGAATGTCTCCCAGTTAGGCTCCTCTGGGGTCAGGGACCCACTTGAGCAGACAATCTGTCCGTTCTCAGATCTCTACCTCCGTGCTGGGAGATCCACTGCTCTCTTCAAAGGTGTCAGACAGGGACATTTACCTCTGCCGCAGTTTCTGCTGCTTTTTATTTAGCTGTGCCCTGTCCCCAGTGGTAGAGTCTGCAGAGTCAGTCAGGCCTCCTTGAGCTGTGGTGGGCTCCCCCCAATTCGAAGTTCCTGGCGGCTTTTGTTTACCTACTTAAACCTCAGCAGTGGCGGGCAGCCCTCCCCCAGCCTCACTGCTGCCTTGCAGTTAGATCTCAGACTGCTGTGCTAGCAATGAGGGAGGCTCCGTGGGCATGGGACCCTCTGCTCCAGGTGTGGGATATAATCTCTTGGTGTGCCATTTGCTAAGACCCTTGGTAAAGCACAGTATTAGGGTGGGAGTTATCTGATTTTCCAGGTGTTGTGTCTCTCAATTTCTTTTGGCTAGGTAAAGGAATTCCCTTCCCCCTTGCGCTTCCCAGTTGAGGCGATGCCTCGCCCTGCTTCAGCTCTCGCTGGTGGGGCTGCACCCACGGATCAGTGCCAACTCTCTGACCACACCCCAGTGAGATGAACCCGGTACCTCAGTTGAAAATGCAGAAATCACTCGTCTTCTATGTCACTCACGCCGGAAGCCAGAGGCCGGAGCTGTTCCTATTTGGCCATCTTGGGTGTGCCACCCTTTTTTTTCTTTTGAGATAGGGTCTTGCTATGTTGCTCAGGCTAGTCTCAAACTCCTGGGCTCAAGGAATTCTCTTGCCTCACCTCTCGAGTAGCTGGTACTACAGGCTTGAGCTACCATGCCTCTCTATTTTATTACTATTTTTTTTTTTTGTAGAGATGGGGTTTTACTATGTTGCCTAGGCTGGTCTGAAACTCCCGGGCTCAAGCAGTCCTCCCACTTTAGTCTCATGAGTAGCTGGAATACAGGCATGCACCACGATTCCTGGTTTTATTTCTTAGTAAAGAGGATTGCTAAAATTGAGTTACTTGTCCAAGGTTACATAGCTTGAGTGGTAGAGCTAAGATCCTGATCATCTATCTTTATGTTCATTTAACTCATGCCTACTTTCTAAACACTAGCAAATAGCAACATTTCAAATGCTGCAAATCATGGAACTGTTTCTGTGGCAGATGTATTCTGTCTCCCAACTTTGAATGCTAGAGATAAACATCTCGTTTTGCTTTTTGGAAGGAATGGGGCAGAAAATTTATTAAATGAACAACAAATACCAGTCTCTTGGTTGTTAAACTTAGTATCTACAGCTGATAAGCCACTTCCATATATGAGTTACTCCTTTACATTCACTGAAGAGGGGTAACAAGTAATGCATTGATGCCTGTCGTTTCCAGGTGTTCTGACTGGGGCATGGATTCTGGGTGTGAATGTTTTCCTTGCTGGTTCCTGTGGCTGAGTTACTTATAAATCAGATGATTTTGTATGGGAAACTGCTTGCATCAGATACCAAAGTGGACTGGTCTTACCCACTCAAGCACTGAATGCTGAGATTGAATGGCAGCTTGTCTTGTTCCAGTATTTTCATTATTCTGTGCCATATCTATAATCTCATGTCAAGTGATTCCTGATGGTATATAACAAAAGAAAATCACGGTATGTTAATTATCTGTAAAATATTAGTTAGAGAAACTTTCTATAGTAAAAAGTGAAATCTATAATAGCAGTTTTAGCAAAAGATGAACAGAAAAACTAGATTAGAAGTGGGAATAAGGAGCAAGGCTAGTAAAGATAACTCTGGAAATTTGCAGAAAATCTGTAAGTCTAATTTTAGTGATTGTATTATGTTGGGAATTGGTACTTGGTGTCACAAAAATCAACACTGAGACAAAGGATCTCTCAACAAGGCTAGTTTACTTTCTGCAGAAAGGGTGCTGCTCACTAGCAGTCTTGCCACGAGAGCACACACGAACAAAGAAGATAGGGTCATTTATAACCTGACGCATCCACCCTGCTGCTGTGTCTGGTTTCTGTTGGCTGGAACAGGACCTCAAATTCTGTATTTGACTCGATTGGCTAGCAACTTAGAACTTCCCAAAACAGGCAAAGGCAGAGGAGAGAACAAAGGAAGAGAGGAAGTAACTTGTGGAATGCTGAGAGAGGCAAAAACACTTCCAAATAAGGAAGAGAAATAGGCTGTGACCTAACGCTTGCTTGGACTGGTTCAGGTGTGCCAGGGCAAATATCTAGGCTAAAATGTGGGCGCTAAGAACACAGAGTATATTGATTTCTTTATTACAGCTAGCAGATATTTAAGAATATTAGCACAGGTCTTTGAGTAAATTTTGCTTCTAAGAGAGGCTAATATCTATTCTTAATTAGACTGGGAAGAAGGTCCCTTTGAAGAGGAACCTCTACTTATTTTATTTTCTACATATTAGCAAATAGTAAAACAGATCTGAGATTCCCCTTGCTTTTCTTCCTCTGTCCTCCCTTTTAGATTACTGCCGTGGTCAAACGAAGGGAAAAGAAGTGATTCATGTCAGAAAAATTGCATATATTGGAAAATAATTAACATTTTAGGGGATGAGAATTTGCAAATCTTTCTTGTTAAAAGCAGACTTTTAAAAATTAGATAATGAAGGATAACAGGATTAGGATTCTGAGGTAGCCTCTAAGTGAAAACAACTTTTGGTTGTTTTCGGTTGCTTACTTTTCCTCCCTATAGGTACCTTTATCAGAATCACTAAAGAACTATGAGTATGAGGAAAAAAATCCAAGAATGTTCCCTATTCTCCTCTGTCTTCCTGAAGCTTATTTATTTATATTGTAAATTGATAAATGATACTTATATATATTTTGGGGATATAAAATGATGTTATCATTTATGAATACAGTGTGGAGTAATTATATCAGCTAATTAACATTTCTGTTACTTCAAATATTTATCATTTCTAAAATTTGTTTTGTTTTCATTTTATGGAGTTATTTGTGTTCTTTGTATACTTTGGAGACTATCCCCTTATTAGATGTATGACTCACACATATTTTCTCCCAAGTTTTAGGATGTCTTTTCAATCTGTTAATTGTTTCTTTTGTTGTGCAGAAGTCTTTTATTTTGTAGTAATCTCATTTTTGCTTCATTGCCTACACTTTTGGGATCAAATCTCAAAAAGTCATTGCTCAGAACAATGCCACATAGTTTCCTTCTAATATTTTCTTCTAGTAGCTTTACAGTTTCAGGTCTTATGTTTAAGTCTTTAATCCATTTTGAGTTGATTTTCATATATGGCATGAGATAAGGGTCCAGTTTTATTTTTCTACGTCTGAATATTCAGTTTCCCCAACACCATTTATTGAAGAGCCTGTTCTTTTCTCATTGTGTATTCTTGGCATTTTTGTTGAAAATCAACCATACATGTAAATGTTCATTTCTGGGCACATATTCTGTTCCATTGGTCAGCATGTCTATTTTTATACCAGTATCATGCTGCTTTAATTAGTACTGCTTTGTAATATAACTTGTGTGATGTCTACAGCTTTGTTGTTTTTCCTCATGGCTACCTTTGCTTTTTGTTTTTTTTTGTGTGTGTGGTTCCATATGAATTTTAGATTTGTAAAATTTCTATGAAAAATGACATTGGAATTCTGATAGAGGCTGCATTAAATCTGTAGATTGCTTCAGGGACATTTTAACAATATTAATTATTTGGTTCCATGAACATGGGATATTATGTCATTAATCTGCATCTTCTTTAACTTCTTTTATTAGTTTTTTGTAGTTTTTATGGTACAGGTCTTTTACCTACTAGGTTAAATTTATTCCTAAGAATTTTATTTTATTTTATTTTGTAGCTATTATCAGTGGAATTGCTTTCTTGATTTCTTTTTCAGAAAGCTCATTGTTAGAGTATTAGAAATTCTACTGATTTTTGTATGTTGATGTTGTATCCTGCAACTTTACTATGTTTGTTTATTAGTCCTAATAGTTTTGTGGTGGAATTTTTAGGGTTTTCTATATATAAGATCATGTCATTTGCAAATAGTGGCAATTTCATTTCTTTCTTTCCTATTTGGATGACTTTTATTTCTTTCTCTTGCCTACTGCTCCAGCAAGAATGTCCAATACTGCGCTGACTAGAAATGGCAAAAGTAGGCATCTTTGTGTTATTCCAGATCTTTGAGCAAAGGTTTTCAGCTTTTCACTATTGAATGTAATGTTAACTTTTGGTTTATCATTTATGCCCTTCATTACGTTGAGGTACATTCCATCCATATCTAGTTTTTGGAGTTTTTCTTAATGACGAAAGGATGTTGAATTTTGTCAAATGCTTTTGTTTGAATCTAATTAGATGATCATACAGTTTTTGTCCTTCATTCTGTTAATGTGATGTGGCACATTTATTGATTTGTGTTTGTTGAACCATTCTTACATCTCAGGGATAAAAATCCACTTAATTGTAAGTGGGATTTATGATCAAATAAGTAATCCATTAATGTGTTGAATTAATTCATTTAATGTGTTGCCGAATATGGATTGCTAGTATTTTGATGAGGATTTTTGCATCTATATTAATCAATAATATAGCCTGTAATTTTTTTTTTTTTTTTCTTGTGTGTGTGTGTGATGTTCTTGTCTGGCACTAGCATCAGATAATGCTGGCCTTGTAAAAAGAGTTTGGAAGCAGTAGCTCCTCTTTGACTTTTTGGAAGAGTTTGTGAAGGGTTGGTATTAGTTCTTCTTTGAATGTTTGGTAGAATTCAGCAGTAAAGCAATCAGGTCCTGGGCTTCTCTTTGATGGGAGATTTTTTTTGTTGTTGTTACTGATTACCTTTCCTTTCTTGCTATTGACCTTTTCAAATTTTCTATTTTTGATGGTTCAGTCTTAGTAGGTTTATATGTCTAGTAATTCATTAATTTCTTCTAGTTTGTCCAATTTTTTAATAAACTATCAGCTGTTAAACTAACGTTAACAGTTAATATGAACATAGAGTTGTTCGTAATAGTCTCTTATGATCCTTTGTATTTCTGTGGCATCAGTTGTAATGTCTCCGCTTTCTGATTTTATTAATTTGAGTCCTCTATTTTTTTTAGTCTGCCAAAGGTTTGCCAACTTTGTTTATCCTTTCAAAACACCAAACTCTTAGTTCTGTTGATATTTTATATTGTTTTTCTAGCCTCACTTTTATTTATGGTCTATTATTTATTTCTGTTCTTCTGTGAACATTGGCTTACTTTGTTCTTTATTTACTTGGTTCCTTGGGGTGTAACATTAAGTTGTTTATTTGAGATCTTTCTTCTTCTTCTTCTTTCTTCTTCTTCCTTCTTCTTTCTTCTTCCTCTTCTTCCTCTTCTTCTTCTTCTTTTTTTTTTTTTTGTTGAGATGGAGCCTCATTCTGTCACCCAGGCTGGAGTGCACTGGCGTGATCTTGGCTCACTGCAAGCTCCACCTCCTGGGTTCATACTATTCTCCTGCCTCAGCCTCCCAAGTAGCTGGGACTACAGGTGCCCACCACCACGCCTGCTAATTTTTTTTGGATTTTTAGTAGAGATGGGATTTCACCATGTTAGCCAGGATGGTCTTGATCTCCTGACTTCGTGATCCACCGGCCTCGGCCTCACAAAGTGCTGGGATTACAGGCATCAGCCACTGTGTTTGGCCGAGATCTTTCTTCTTGTTTGATGTAATCATTTATTGCTATAAAATTTCCTTTTAGAATTGTTTTTGCTGCATCCCGTAAGTTTTGGTATATTGTTTCCATTTCTGTTTGTTTCATGATATTTTTAGATATCGTTTTCTTTTTATTTATTGACATAAGTTGTTCAGGAGCACAGTGTTTAATTTCTATGTGTTTGTGAATTTTCTAAAAGTCCTCCTGTTATTGATGTCTGGTTTCATACTATTGTGATTGGAAAAGCTACTTGATATGATTTCGGGCTTTTTAAATGTGCTGACTTGTGTTGTGGCTGAATGTATGATTTATCCAGGAGAATGTTTTGTGTGTGTTTGGGTGGAATGTTCTTTACATATGTTAGGTTCATTTGGTCTAAAGGTGTTCTTCAAGTCCAGTGTTTGTTTATTAATTTTATGTCTGGATAATCTGTCCCTTATTGAAAGTGGGGTAATGAAGTTTCCTACTATTATTGTATTGTGATCTATTGTGTCTGTTCGATTCTTTAATATTTGTTTTATATATTTAGGTGCTCTGATGGTGGGATATATTGTTATATCTCCTTTATCATTATATAATGTCCTTTTTTGTCTCTTTTTATAGTTTTTGATTTAAGTCGATTTTGTCTGATGTAAGTATAGCTATCCATGCTGTCTTTTGATTTTCATTTCTATGAAATACATTTTTCCATCCCTTCACTTTCAGTTTATGTGTATCCTTAAAGGTGAGGTCAATCTCATTTAGACAGCATGTAGTTGAGTCTCTTTAAAATGTCCATTCAGTCACTCTCTTTGGAGAATTAAATTCATTTACATTTGGTAATGATAGATAGGTAAGTACCTACTACTGTTATTTTATTACTCTTTGGTTGTTTTATAGATTCTTTCTTCCTCTCTTGCTATCTTTCTTTGTGATTGGATGATTTTCTGTAGCAGTTTGCTTTGAATCCTTTATATTTTTATTTTATGCATCTATGATAGATTTTGCTTTGTGATTTCCATGAGGCTTACCTTGGACATCTTATCACACACACACACACACACACACACACACACACACGTACACACACAGAACTATTTGACAGATGGTACCCTGTCTTATTCATCACGGTATTCTCATCTCCTAAAACATAGGAATGACTCAATAAATATTTACTGAATTAAAGAATTAAAAGAATGTTCTAAGTACTAAGTCATCCAGTCACCAAAGGCTGTGACAATTGGGAAAATGTTCGTGAGATGCCTGGGACTTTGAGTCATAGAGAAAGGGAAGATAATTCTAGGGAGGTATATGGAAGCATAAAAATGGAAGGCATATTGAAAAACAGTCTATATAAGGAAAATGATTAAGAATTATCCTGTTGGCCGGGTGCAGTGGCTCATGCCTGTGATCCCAGCACTTTGGGAAGCCGAGGTTGGCAGACTGCCTGAGGTCAGGAGTTCAAGACTAGCCTGGCCAACATGGTGATACCCCGTCTCTACTAAAAATACAAAAAATTAGCTGGGCATGGTGGAGTATGCCTGTAATCCCAGCAACTTGAGAGGCTGAGGCAGGAGAATTGCTTGAACTGGGACCTGGGAGGCAGAGGTTGCAGTAAGCTGAGATTGCGCCACTGCACTCCAGGCTGGGTTACAGAGCAAGATTCTGTCTTAAAAAAAAAAAGAAAAAAAAAAAAAGAATTATCCCGTCAAAGTAAGTAGAACCACAGTGCAACTGCTTTGTTAAAGACTTAGGCTGTTCCTCAAAAAGTTAAACATATATTTACCATATGACCCGGCAATTCCACTCCTAGGTGTATACCCAAGAGAACTGAAAAACATATGTCCACAAAAACTTGTACACAAATGTTCATAGCGGCACTATTCACAACAACTAAAAGGTGAAAATGACCCAAATGCCCATTAACTGATGAATGGATAACAAAATGTGGTGTATTCTTGTAATGGGATATTATTCAGCCATAAAAGTAATAAAGTACTGATGTATGATACAATATGGATGAACCCTGAAATTATTATGCTAAGTGAAAAGAGACACACATAAAAGGCCACATATTTTATGTCTGCATTCATATGAAATGTCCAGAATAAGCAAATACAGAGACAGAAAGAAGATGAGTGGTTGCCAGGGAATGGAAAAGGATGCCAGAAGAGAGGGGAATGAGAAGTGGCTGCTCCTGGGTTTGTGGGGGAGAAGTGATGTAATAAAAATTAGTGGTGGTTGCACAGCTTTGTGAATATAAACCACTTGATTGTACACTACAAAAAATTTTTAAAATAAACTTTAAAAGTTTTACCTATATAAAAATGAAAAAAATAAAATAAAAGTAAATAAAGGCGGGAAGCAAAAGGCACTGTATAACATCAGACACTCTTGAGTGCCTGAACATTAACGATTTCTGGGCAGGAAAAAGGCAACAAGGCAGTGCTTAAGCAAATAAGCTTTTCAAAGAATTGGAGAAACACCTTAGGGGAAGGATAGCCAGTGAGAGGACAACTGTTAAGGCACCAGTCAGTGAGGGCCTGGATTTGACTTTTGACAATGGACTTGAAAGGAAAGAGAGATTCAAAAGACAGGACACAAGAAAAACAGACAGGATTTTATGACTGACTGACTGTGGAAAGAAAAGTAGATGTTGCTAACAGAGCTGATTTAGAAGCCAGCTTCATGGAAGAAGGAAAAAAGGAGAAGCTAGCACGAAGCTTTGAAAGCCAAGGCAATGAAAATATCATGAAGATCAAAGTAGAAGTGGTTTTCAAGAAACTGGCGTGAAACACTTTAAAAGCTGCAGGTAGGTGATATCAGCAAAATGGCAGAATAGGAGGTCCGACAGGCTTCACTACCCCCAAAAGAAAGCTCAACTAACAACAAAAAACACCTTGGTAAAAGTCCCAAACTTTGGGTATAAGCTGAGGTTGACTGCATTGTCCCCAGAACTGAATAAAAACCATATTAAAAGGATAAGAGAAATAGTCTCACTTTAACCACGTCACTCTTTCCACTCCGGCAAATTGGCACAGTGCCACACAGAGGGGATTCCCCAGGACCCATGATTTTTACAGTGAGAAATAGAGCCAAAGGAGGACATCCAACTTCCCTAGGCTTCTGAGATGCTTCCCAGAAAGTCCTTTCCAGTTTTACTTCATGGGAAATACAGCGGGAAACAGCACGGCTAGACCACTTGGGGTTAGGTAGAAACAAAGCAAAGAGGTGGTAACAAAGCAGTGTTGGTGGTAACTCAGTGTACCTGTCAGCGATAGCGCCCAATCAGAGGTACCAGCTAACAGATGTGATGTAATGCTCTACCTAGCTTGAGTCTCTAGATGGTCAGCCTCCATGACCTGCCTTAGACCCTACCAGGGATTCCACTCAAGGAGGAAGATGATCACTGCAGCAAATTTCAGCAAAGGGTAGGGACTAGTTCTGCCACACCCAGAAGTTCAAACACCATTTGAAGCATCTTCAAAGCCCATCCCCAAACCCCACCCACAGAGGGGGACAACCGCTGCAGCAAACTTTGGCAAAGAGCCAAGGCTAGATCTGCCATACGCAGGAGTTTAAATAGTTCTCAGCCCAACCTTAAAGCCCACCCAAGGACTCACTTAGGCAGGGCAGCAAACCTCAACCATCCATTGCTATTAAGCATAGCAGCTGGTTCCATCCATCCCAATCAATGACTCCACCTAACCTCATGGTCCCTCCTGCAACACTGTTTAGCTGCTGAACTCAAATATCAGTACCGTCTGACCAGGGAATATACCGTATGGCCCTGCCTGATCAGAAGTCATTGTAGCACCAATTGTGCAGCTCCGCCTGATAGCAGAGCTCAGCCAGTAAGTTTTGTCAGACAGCAGAGCCTAGCCATCTGTCCCATTTAATTTCAGAGCAAAAACAGGAGTCCAGCCATCTAGAGAGGCTGAAAGTAAGCTCTGCCTTCTCTGAGTCATTACCAACTGACCCATCCAGGGATAGGTCCTGTTCTTTTTTTTTTTTTTTTTTTTCCAGGATGGAGTCTTGCTCTGTCACCAGGCTGGCGTGACCTCAGCTCACTCCAGCCTCCACCTCCTGGGTTCAAGCGATTCTCCTGCCTCAGCCTCCTGAGCAACTGGGACTACAGGCGCCCACCGCCACGCCCAGCTAATTCTTTTTATTTTTAGTAGAGATGGAGTTTCACTAAGTTGCCCAGGCTGGTCTCGAACTCTTGACCTCAGGTGATGTCCCCGCCTTGGCCTTCCAAAGTGCTGGGATTATAGGCGTGAGTCACTGAGCCTGGCCCTAATTTTGAAAGAGTTTGAGAAGAATTGGTGTTTATTCTGTGAATATTTGGTATAATTCACTAGTGAAACCCTCTGAACATGAGTTTTTCTTTGTTGAAAGTTGTGTCACTACTGACATTTTCTTTGCTTATTATAGATTTATTTAGGTTTTTTATTTTTTCATGAGGCAGTTTCAGTAGCATGTGTATGTCTAGCAATTTCGCCATTTCATCTGGGTTATCTAGCTTGGTATAAATTTGTTCATAGTGTTCTATTCCTTTTATTTCTGTGAAGTCAGTAGTATGAAAGAGGTGGGGTCTCTTTCATCTCTGGCTTTAGTAAGTTGAATCTTCTGTCTACTTTTCTTGGTCAGTCTCACTAAAGATTTGTTAATTTTGTTGTTATTTTCAAAGAATCAACTTTTGGGGTCATTGATTCAATTGTTTTTCTATGTTCTATTTCCTTTGTCTCCACATTAATCTTTACTATTTTCTCCCTTCTTCTTGCTTTAGGTTTGGTGTACTGTTATTTTTCTATTTTCTTGAGGTGGGAGAAAGGTACATAATGATGCAGAGGTGATCCGCCAGTGGTGGTGGTAGGTGGAAAGGAAGAGGAATAGACTGAAGGAGTAGGGTCATGCTGAAGCATATTAACTTCATCCTAAGGAAAATGACAAGCTACTGAAGGGATTTAAGTGGAAAAGTGAGAAAATCAGAGTTCTGATTTAGACAAATCATCCTAACTATAGTGAAAAAACCAACCAACCAAACAAACAAAAAAACTCGGAGTGGGGGAATATGGGAGCCAGAGTCCAGAATCCAGAACCTTAGAGTTGGAAAGGACATTGGAAGTGTTCTAATCCTAGTCCTACTTCCCAGGTGGTGTAAGAATCTCCTCTACCACATCTCTACAGTTGCTGTTATACTTTTTCAGCCTAGTTATCACCACCTAACAGGTTGTCTATTCCATTTTTATCAGCTCTATTTTTAGAACTTTTTTTCTTATCCTGAATTAAACTCCTCACTGTAGCATCCATCCATTGTCCAACTTTTGTTCATTGGAGCCATACAGAATAAGCTCATTCTGCTTTTCATGAAAACTTTTTAAACAGTTGAAGAATTATATCTTCCCCAAGTCTACTTTTTTCCAAGATGCTTTAAATGTTTCTTACGCTACATAATTTTAAGATCCCTGTCACTTCAGTTACCTTCCTCTGGACACACCCTGGCAGGTCAAGATCTAATTTATTCTGAAGTGCCAAGTAAGTCTTTACTTCTCAGTTTTATGAAGAATACTATTTCCATAATTTTTAAACATTAATAGTAAATAATTTCATAGTAGCAAGAAAGCCTATGAGCATAGTTGTTAAACTAACTTTGTAATGATCATAGCTCAGGTTTATAAGTTGAATTTATGTAGTCACTTGAGATTTATTATTTTTATTTTTTTATTTTTCCATAAGTTATTGGGGTACAGGTGGTATTGGTTTCATGAGTAAGTTCTTTAGTGGTAATTTGTGAGATTTTGGTGTATCCATCACCTGAACAGTATGCACTGCACCGTATTTGTAGTCTCTTATCCCTTGCCCCCTCCCACTCTTCCCACCAAGTCCCCAAAGTCCACTGTATCATTCTTATGCCTTCTCATCCTGATAGCTTAGCTCCCACATATCAGTGAGACCATACTGTGTCCGTAATTGATGGGTTTTTGGTCTCACTGACTTCAAGAATGAAACTGCAGCCCCTCACAGTGAGTGTTACAGTTCTTAAAGATGGTGTGTCCGGAGTTTGTTCCTTCTGATGTTTGGACGTGTTTGGAGTTTCTTCCTTCTGGTGGGTTCGTGGTCTCACTGGCTTCACGAGTGAAGCTGCAGACCTTCGCGGTGAGTGTTACCACTCATAAAGGTAGTGTGGACCCAAAGAGTGAGCAGCCGCAAGATTTATTGCAAAGAGCGAAAGAACAAAGCGTCCACAGTGTGGAAGTAGACCCCAGCCGGTTGCTGCTGCTGGCTGGGGCAACCTGCTTTTATTCCCTTATCTGACTCCACCCACATCCTGCTGATTGGTCCATTTTACAGAGAGCCAATTGGTCCATTTTACAGACAGCTGATTGGTCTGTTTTGACAGAGTGCTGATTGGTGCGTTTACAATCTCTGAGCTAGACACAGAGTGCTGATTGGTGCATTTACAATCCTTTAGCTAGAAACAAAAGTTCTCCAAGCCCCCACTAGATTAGCTAGATACAGACCACTGGTTGCTGCATTTACAAACCTTGAGCTAGACACAGAGTGCTGATTGGTGCATTTACAATCCTTTAGCTAGACATAAAAGTTCTCCAAGTCCCCACCCAACTCAGGAGCCCAGCTGGCTTCCCCTAGTGGATCCTGCGTCCAGGCTGCAGGCAGAGCTGCCTGCCAGTCCCTGTGGGATCCCATAGGGTTGGGGGGCTCAGGCATGGCTGGCTGCAGGTCCAGAGCCCTGCCCCGTGGGGAGGCAGCTGAGGCCTGGGGATTATTTGGGCACAGCGCGGGCAGGGCGGCACTGCTGGGGAACCTGGTGCACCCTCCGCAGCTGCTGGCCCAGGTGCTAAGCCCCTCACTGTCTGGGGCCAGTGGCTCCCGCGGGCGCTCTGAGTGTGGGGCCCGCCCAGCCTGCACCCACCCGGAACTCGCATTGGCCTGCGGGCGCCTTGCACAGCCTCCATTCCCGCCCACTCCTCTCCCTCCACACCTCCCTGCAAGCAGAAGGAGCCGGCTCTGGCCTCTGGTAGCCCAGAGAGGGGCTCCTACAGTGCAGCAGTGGGCTGAAGGGCTACTCAAGCAGGGCCAGAGTGGGTGCTGAGGCCGAGGAGGCGCCGAGAGCAAGCAAGGGCTGCCAGCACGCTGTCACCTCTCAAGACCATGTTTGGTTTTCCATTCCTGAGTTACTTCACTTAGAATAATAGTCTCCAATTTCATTCAGGTAGCTGCAAATGCTGTTAATTCATTCCTTTTGTTAAAGGAATCCCCACACTGTTTTCCACAGTGGCTTGTACTAGTTGACATTCCCCCCAGCAGTGTAGAAGTATTTCCTGATCACCACATCAATGCCAGCATCTACTGTTTTTTTTGATTATGGCCATTCTTGCAGGAGTGAGGTGGTATCACATTGTGGTTTTGATTTGCATTTCCCTGATCATTAGATCATTAGTAATGTTGAGCATTTTTTTCATGTCTGTTGTCCATTTGTATATCTTCTTTTGAGAATTGTCTATTCATGTCCTTAGCCCACTTTTTGATGGGTTTGTTTGTTTGTTTCTTACTGATTTGTTTGAGTTTGTTGTAGATTCTGGATATTAGTCCTTTGTCAGGTGTATAGATTGTGAAGATTTTTCCCACTCTGTGGGTTGTCTGTTTACTCTGCTGACTCTTCCTTTTGCCATACAAAAGCTCTTAGTTTAATTAGGTCCCAGTTATTTCTCTTTGTTTTTATTGCATTTGCTTTTGGTTCTGGATCATGAAATCCTTGCCTAAGCCAGTGTCTAGAAGGGTTTCTCCAATGTTATGTTCTAGAATTTTTATAGTTTTAGGTCTTAGATTTAAGTCCTTAATCCATCTTGAGTTGATTTTTGTGTAAGGAGAGAAATGAGGATCCAGTTTCATTCTCCTGCATGTGGCTAGCCAAGTATCCCAGCACCGTTTGTTGAAAAGGGTGTCCTTTCCCCACTTTATGTTTTTGTTTGCTTTGTTGAAGATTAGATGGCTGTAAGTATTTGAGTTTATTTCTGGGTTCTCTATTTTGTTCCATTGTTCTATGTGCCTATTTTTATACCAGTACTACGTTGTTTTGGTGCCTGTAGCCTCATAGTGTAGTTTGAAATCAGGTAGTGTGATGCCTCCAGATTTCTTCTTTTTGCTTAGTCTTGCTTTGGCTATGTGGTCTCTTTTTTGGTTCCATATGAATTTAAAAATCATCTTTTTTTAATTCTGTGAAGAATGATAGTCGTATTTTGATAGGGATTGCATTGAATTTGTAGATTGCTTTTTTCAGTATGGTCATTTTTACAATATTAGTTCTACCCATCCATGAGCATGGGATGTGTTTCCATCTGTTTGTGTTGTCTGTTATTTCTTTCAGCAGTGTTTTGTAGTTTTCCTTTTAGAAGTCTTTTGACTCCTTGGTTAGGTATTTTCATAAGTATTTTATTATTACTATTTTTTACATCTATTGTAAAAGAGGTTGAGTTCTTGATTTGATTCTCCACTTGGTTTCTGTTGGTGTACGGAAGAGCTGCTGATTTGTGTACATTAATCTTGTATCCAGAAACTTTGCTGAATTCTTTTATCAGTTCTAGGAGCTTTCTGGAGGAGTCTTAAGGGTTTTCAAGGTAAACAATCGTATCATCAGCAAACAGTGACAGTTTGATTTCCTCTTTACCGATTTGGATGCCCTTTATTTCTTTCTCTTGTCTGATTGTTCTGGCTAGGACTACCAGTACTATGTTGAAGAGGAGTGGTAAGAGTGGGCATCCTTGTCTCATTCCCATTCTCAAGAGAATGCTTTCAACTTTTTTTCCATTCAATGTTACGTTGGCTCTGGATTTGTCATAGATGGCTTTAATTACATTGAAATATGTCCCTTCTATGCCAATTTTGCTGAAAGTTTTAATCATGAAGGGATGATGGATTTTGTTGGATGCTTTTTCTGCATTCATCAAGATGATAATGTGATTTTTGTTTATAATTCTGTTTATGTGGTGCATCATATTTATTGACTTGCATATGTTAAACCATCCCTGCATCCCTGGTGTGAAACCCACTTGATCATGGTGGATTATCTTTTTGATATGTTGTTGGATTTGGTTAGCTAGTATTTTGTTAAGGATTTTAACGTCTATGTTCATCAAGGATATTGGTCTGTAGTTTTCTTCTTTGGTTATGTCCTTTCCTGGTTTTGTTATTAGGGCGATGCTGGCTTCCTAGAATGAATTAGGGGAGGGTTCCTTCTTTCTCTATCTTGTGGAATAGGCTCAATAGAAATGGTACCAATTATTCTTTGAATGTCTGGTAGAATTCTCCTGTGACTGCATCTGGTCCTGGACTGTTTTTTATTGTTAATTTTTAAATTACCATTTCAATCTCGCTGATTGTTACTGGTCTGTTGCAGGTATCTAATTCTTCCCAATTTAAACTAGGAGGGTTTTATTTTTCCAGGAATTTATCCATCTCTTCTAGGTTTTATAGTTTATGTGCATAAAGGTGTTCATAGTAGCCTTGAATGATCTTTTGTATTTCAGTGGTGTCAGTTGTAATATCTCCTATTTCATTTCTTAGTGAGGTTATTTGGATCCTTCTCCTTCTCATTCTCCTTCTCTTTGTCCTTCTCCTTCTCCTTCTCCTTCTTCTTCTTCGTCTTCGTCTTTCTTCTTCTTCTTCCTTTTGATGAAGTCTCACCCTTATCACCCAGGCTGGAGGGCAATGGCACAATCTCAGCTCACTGCAACCTCTGCCTCTTGGGTTCAAGCAATTTTCCTGCCTCTGCCTCCTGAGTAGCTGGGATTACAGGTGCCTGCCACCATGCCCAGCTAATTTTTGTATTTTTAGTAGAGTTAGGGTTTCACCATATTGGCTAGCCTGGTCTCTAACTACTGACCTCAGGTGATCTGCCTGCCTTGGCCTCCCAAAGTGCTGGGATTACAGGCATGAGTCACCATGCCTGGCCCTCTCTTGTCTTAGTTAATCTTGCTAATGTTCTATCTATTTTATTTATCTTTTCAAAGAACTAGCTTTTTGTTTCATTTATCTTTTGTATTGTTTTTCTTTGTTTCAATTTCATTTAGTTCTGCACTGATCTTGGTTATTCCCTTTCCTCTGCTGGATTTGGATTTGTTTTTGTTCTTGTTTCTCTAGTTCCTTGAGGTGTGACCTTAGAAGGTCAGTTTGTGCTCTGTCCGTCTTTTTGATGTAGGCATTTATGGCTGTGAACTTTCCTCTTAGCACTGCCTTTGTTGTATCCGGGAGGTTTTGCTAGGTTGTGTCATTATTGTTGTTCAGTTTGAAGAATTTTTACATTTCCATGTTGGTTTCTTTTTTGACCCAATGCTTGCTCAGGAGCAGGTTATTTAATTTCCATGTATTTGCTGGGTTTTGAAGGTCCCTTTTGAAGTTCATTTCCAGTTTTATTCCACTGTGGTCTGAGAGAGTGCTTGATATAATTTCAACTTTCTTAAATTTATTGAGACTCATTTTTTTTTCCTATTATATAGTCTAACCTTGGAGAAAGTTCCATGTGCTGTTGAATAGAATGTGTATTCTGTGGTTGTTGGATGAAATGTTCTGTATATATCTGTTAAGTCCATTTGTTCCAAGGTATATTTTAAATCCATTGTTTCTCTGTTGACTTTCTGTCTTAATGACCTGTGTAATGCTGTCAGTGGAGTATTGAAGTCCCCAACTATTATTGTGTTGCTGTATATCTCATTTACTATTATTGCGTTGCTGTCTGTCTCATTTACTAACCCTATTAGTAGTTGTTTTATGAACTTGAGAGCTCCAGTGTTAGGTGCGTATATGTTTAGGATTGTGATATTTTCCTGTTGGATAAGGCTTTTTACCATTACACAATGTCCCTCTTTGTCTCTTTTAACTGCTGTGCTTTAAAGTTTGTTTTGTCTGATATAAGAATAGCTACCCTGCTCACTTTTGGTGTCCATTTGCATGAAATGCCTTTTTCCACCCCTTTACTTAAGTTTATGTGAGTCTTTATGTGTTAGGTGAGTCTTCTGAAGGCAGCAGATAAATTGGTTGATGAATTCTTATCCATTCTGTGGTTCTGTATTTTTTTTTTTGAGACAGAGTCTCGCTCCGTCACCTAGGCTGTAGTGCAGTGGCGCTATCTCAGCTCACTGCAAGCTCCATCTCCTGGGTTCACGCCATTCTCCTTCCTCAGTCTCCCAAGTATGTAGGACTGCAGGTGCCTGCAACCACGCCTGGCTAATTTTTTTGGTATTTTAAGTAGAGACGGAGTTTCACCGTGTTAGCCAGGATGGTCTTGATCTCCTGACCTTGTGATCTGCCTGCCTCAGCCTCCTAAAGTGCTGAGATTACAGGCGTGAGCCACGTCGCCCAGCCTTCTGTATTTTTTAAGTGGAGCATTTAGGCCATTTACATTCAATGTTAGTATTGAGATGTGAGATGCCATTTCAATCATTGTGCTATTTGTTGCCTGCATACTTTTTTTTGTGTGTGTTTTTTGTTTTTGATTTTTAACTTGTATTTTTGTTTTATAGGTCCTGTGTGATTTATGCTTTAAAGAGGTTCTTTTTTGATGTGTTTCCAGGATTTCTTTCAAGATTTAGAACCCTTTTAGCAGTTCTTGCAGTGGTGGCTTGGTAATGGCAAATTGTTTCAGCATTTCTTTGTCTGAAAAAGACTGTATCTTTCCTTTGTATGTGATATTTAATTTTGCTGGATACAATTTCTTGGCTGATAATTGTTTTGTTTGAGGAGGCTGAAAATAGGGCCCATTCCCTTATACCTTGTTGGGTTTCTGCTGAGAAATCTGCTGTTAATCTGAGACAGGTTACTTGGTGCTTCTGTCTCACAGCTCTTGAGATCCTTCCTTTGCCTTAACTTTGGATAACCTGATGACAATGTGCCTAGACAATGATCTGAATTTCCCAGGTGTTCTTTGAGCCTCTTGTATTTTGATGTCTGGGTCTGGTTTTCCTTAATTATTCCCCCAAATATGTTTTCCAAGCTTTTAGAATTCTCTTCTTCCTCAGGAACACTGATTATTCTTAGGTATGGTCATTTAATTTAATCCCAGACTTCTTGGAGACTTTGTTCATATTTTCTTATTCTTTTTTATTTTTCTTTGTTGGACTGGGTTAATTCAAAGACCTTGTCTTCGAGCTCTGAATTTCTTTCTTCTACTCATTTAGTTCTATTTCTGAGACTTTCAGGAGTATTTTGCATTTCTATAAGTGTGTCCAATGTTTCATGAATTTTTGACCTTTCTTTAAGCTATCGATCTTGAATATTTCTCCCTTCACTTCTTGTAATGTGTTTTGGATTTCCTTGCATTGGGCTTTGCTTTTCTCTGGTGCCTCCCTGATTAGCTTAATAACTAACCTCCTGAATTCTTTTTCAGGTAAATCAAGATTTCTTCTTGGTTTGGATCCATTGCTGGTGAACTAGTCTGAATTTTTGGGGTATTAAAGTGCCTTGTTTTGTCATATTACTAGAATAGGTTTTCTGGCTCCTTCTCATTTTGGTAGGCTCTGTCAGAGGGAAGGTCTTAGGCTGAAGGCTGTTGTTCAGATTCTTTTGTCCCTTGGGGTGTTCCCTTGATGTAGTACTCTCCCCCTTTTCCTATGTATGTGGCTTCCTGTGAGCTGAACTGTAGTGATTGTTGTCTCTCTTCTGGGTCTAGCCACCCAGCAATTCTACCTGGCTCTGGGCTGATACTGGGGGTTGTCTGCACAGAGTCCCATGATGTGAACTATCTATGGGTCTCTCAGCTGTGGATACCAGAGCCTGTTTTGGCAGAGGTGGCAGTGGGTACAATGGACTCCATGAGAGTTCTTAGCTTTGGTGGTTTAATGCTCTATTTTTGTTCTGGTTGGCCTTCTGCTGGGAGGTGGCACTTTCCAGAGAGCACCAGCTGTGGTAGTATGGAGAAACCAGTGGTGA
The DNA here is from genome assembly GCF_000951045.1 of Mandrillus leucophaeus. NCBI lineage: Eukaryota > Metazoa > Chordata > Mammalia > Primates > Cercopithecidae > Mandrillus > Mandrillus leucophaeus. Next base: position 3,929,623 of record NW_012102188.1, read on the forward strand.
TTGGACCCTATAACTGCCAAGATTATATGCCCTTTGTCTTGCTAGAAACACACATCCTCCTGAAACTGACTCATGAAGAAATAGAAAATCTAAACAAATCTATAATAAGCAAAGAAGTCAGTAATGACACAACTTCCAACAAAGAAAAAAAAAAACTCATGTTCAGATGGCTTCAATAGAGAATTCTACCAAATATTCACAGAATAAACACCAATCCTCAAACTCTTCCAAAAATTAGAAAAGAAGAGAACACTTTCTAATTCATTCTATGAGGCCAACATTACCCTAATACCAAAGCCAGAGAAATACATAACCAACAAAGAAAACTATAGACCAATATTCCTTATTAATATAAGTGCAAAATCCTCAAAAAAATAATAAACTGAATCCAGCAGCATAGAGAAACGATTATACACTATGATGAAGTCGGATTTCTTCCAGGAATGCAGGATTGATTCAACGTATCAAAATCAATGTAATGTACAATATTAATAGAATTATAATTTGAAAAACGTAAGTTTCTTAATAGATGCAGAAAAAGCAATCAACAAAATCCAATACCCTTTCATAAATAAAATAAAACAAACTGGTAATAGAAGATATTCTAGACTGAATAATGCTCTTCTAAAAGATATCCATGTCCTAATCCCTGGAACCTGAAAACACTAACTTGTATGCCAAAAAGGAGTCTGAAGATGTGATTAAATTAAGGATCTTGAGATGAGAAGATTTCCCTGGATTCTGTGTGGTCACAAGATGCAATCACATGTATCCTTACAAAAGGGAGACAGAGATTTGTCCACAGAAAATAAGAAGGCAATGTGACCATGGAGGCAGATTAGAATGATGTGGCTACAAGACAAGGAATGCCAGTAGCTACCAGAAGCCAGAAGAGGCAAGGTACAAATTGTCTCCTAGGGCCTCTGGAGGGAGCCCAGCCTTGTTGCAACCTTGATCTCGGCCCAGTGAAACTGATTTTACACATCTGGCCTCTGTAAAAGAGTAAATATGTGTTGTTTTCAGCCACCAAGTTTGTGGTAATTTGCTGAGGGTTTTGCAGCCATAGGAAATGAATGTAGATCTGTTAGTCATGTTACAAAATCCAACATATTTCCATGATAAAAATATTCACCCATGTAGGAATAGAAGGGAACTTGTTCATTCTTATAAAGAGCACTTATGAAAGTCACACAGTTAACATTATACTTATGGTGAAAAAGAAATATTTGCCTTTAAAATCTGGAATGAGGCAAGGATGTCTGCTCTCACTATTTCCAATCAACATTGCACTTGAAGCCCTAGTCACAAAACTTGCATAAGAAAAAGATATCCAGATGGGAAAGGAGGAAGTATAACTATCTCTATTTGCATATGACATGATCTTATATCATCATGAGCCATATAATGACGTTTTAGTCAACAATGGACTGCATATATGAGAATGGTCCCATAAGATTATAATGGAGCTATATGATGGAGTAGGGTGTACCATCCAGGTTTGTGTAAGTACACTCTATGATGTTCACTCAGTGACAAAATTGTCTAATGACACATTTCTCAGACATTTCCCCATCATTAAGCAAGGCATGACTGCATACAGAAAACCCTAATGAATCCCTTCAAAACTATTAGAGCTAATAAATGAATTTAGCAAAGTTGCAGATTACCTGATCAATATACAAAAATTCATTATATTTCTTTACACTAATAATGAACAATCCAAAAATGCAATTGAGAAAATAATTCCATTTATTATAGCATTGAAAAGAATAAATATTAAGAAATGAAACCATAAAACATTGTTGAAATAAATTAAAGGCCTAAATATGGAATAACATCCTATGTTTGTGGATTGGATCACTTAACATTGTTTAGATGCCACTACTTCCCAAGTTGATCTACAGATTCAATACAATCCCTGTCAAAATTCCAACTGTATTTTTTTTTGCAGAAATTGACGATTTGATTGTAAAGTTCATATGGGAATACAAGGGAACCACAATAGCTAAAACAATCTTGAAAAGAAGAATGAAGTTGGAGGACTCACATTTCCTGATTTAAAACTTAGTTTGAGGCTACGGTAGTCAAGACAGTGTGGTACTGACATAAGGATAAACACATAGATCAATAGAATAGAATTTAGCATCCAGATATAAACCCATATAACTACAGTTAACTGATGTTTGACAAGACCATATAATGGGGAGTCTTTTAAACAAATGATTCTGGGACAACTGGATGTAAACATGTGAAAGAATAGGGGAATCAGGAGTGACTGCTACATGGTATGGGGTTTCTTTCTGGGGTAGTGTAAGTATTCTAGAAAACTGTAGTGGTGATTGATGACTGTACAACATTGCAAATATGCTAAAACAACGGAATTGTATACTTTAAAATGGTTAAAATTGTAAACTTTATGTTACATAAACTTTAGCTCAATAAAATATTGCAAGAAAAGAGGAAATTTGAAAAGATGTTGATTGTTAATGTTGAGTTTAGAGATTTAATAACATAAAAAGCATGAGAAAGGTATTTATTTCTCTTTAGAAAGATAAATGGATGAAATAGCTCTATTTCTCAGATACCTAGTTTAGTCTATACTTAATGCCAGTACTTTAAAATATTGACTTAAAGGGATTTTATTTGATTGAGATCTCTTAATTCTCCACTATTTATTCTGTGGCCATAGATCCTAACTCTAAGCCAAGAGCTTACAAAGTTGTGCTCTTAAAGATGATAATTTCAAATCCATTATTGCAACCGGACAACTCTCTGCAATATATGCTTAAGAAAACACCTCAGGCCAGGTGCAGTGGCTCACGCCTGTAATCCCAGCACTATGGGAGGCCAAGGTGGGCAGATCATGAGGTCAAGAGATCGAGACCATCTGGCCAACATGGTGAAACCGCTTCTCTACTAAAAAATACAAAACTTAGCTGAGCCTGGTGGCGCGCACTTGTACGTAGTCCCAGCTACTAGAGAGACCGAGGCAGGAGAATCACTTGAACCTGGCAGGCAGAGGTTGCAGTGAGCTGAGATTGTACCACTGCACTCCAGCCTGGTGATGGAGCAAAACTCCGTCTCAAAAAAAAAAAAAAAAAAAAAGAAAGAAAAGACCTCTAAGAAGAGCCTGCGGTGTGTGTGTGAGGATGGGTCAGCAGAGCAGCTGCACTTCAGCACTTTCTCCTGACGAAGTTTGATCACTCCCTTAGTCTCTGCGTTTTATCCTTAATCGCTATCATCATACCAAATTTGCCTTTCTCTAACTTGAGAAAGTTTTCCAAAACTAACTTTATTAAAGGGAAACAAAAATCTGAAATAAAATAAAATAAAAGTACATGGAAATGGGTGGTTTTATTAGTCTGAAGATTATTATTCAGGAGTCTGCCTCCATTGGCTGGCACAATTCCCTGCCTCCAAGGCTTTGGATCCCCTTTCCTGCATGAGTCCTGTTAAGCTCTGTGTCAGGATTTATGGATTTATGCATTTCAATCACAAACTGTGAGCCACACAGTCTGTTAGAGTCGCAACCCCAGTGCCTGAAGGGGCAGGGCAGTAAGCAGGTGGAGTGAACTTTTTGGCATCTGGAGAATGCCAGCCCCATTTACAGCAGGAGACCATGGAGCTCTGGGGGCTATTGGTGCCAGAAATTGGGAGTTTATGGAACATTTCCTGACTTTTACACGTTGACAACTAATTCAAAATTTAAAAAAAACAACACAACTGCAAGCCGTAGTCAACCTAAAAGCCACTAGTTGGAAACCTCTGCTCCGAGTGGAGAGCTTGGTGGAATTATGTCTTTGAGACCAAGGTATTTTCCCTAGGTGGAGTTTAGCCTGACTCCCACAGCCGTGGTGTTACTCCAAGCAGTATTAGTTTGCTGTTTCTGGGTCCAGAGTTTGAGCTCCTGAAGGGCAGAATCCAGAAGCTTCTCACCTTTATACTCTCCTCAGCTCCAAATCATGAAATTGTGCATTAAGAAACAGACCCAAAACGTGGTGAGAAGACTCATATTCATTTCTCTGCAAGGAGAGAGCAGGAAATTGGCACATGCTCCCCACTCCTGATGTTTTCAAAACAAGACGGTTACATGTGAGAATATGTGTTGTAATTCCAAAGTTCTGTTTTGAGACAATCCTTAGTAACACAGGACTTGGTGCCAAAAGCTTTTAGTACTTACATTGGGTTACATAAAATTAGAATTCTGCATGTTGCCCAACCATTTCAATGCCCAGTGGTCAGAGAGAAAATAAAAGCAAGAACAAGACTTATAGTTCATTCTGTGTCTCCCCACAGAAGCACCTCAAGGGTAGGGGCTGTGTCTGATTCCTCCTTTCCTCTCCAGTATGTGGCACTAGGTCTACAGAGTCAGCTGTGAATCTGTAATACTCATTATTAAAAGTATTAATACCTTTAATACTCATTATTAATACTATTAATGTTTTTAGTACTCATTATTAAAAGTATTATCTTAGGCTAGTGTCCTTAAGCTCTTTTTAACCTGTCTCACAGCATCCATTGCCGTAGAAGCCTCCGATTGATCTCAAAGCCCCCGCATCTGACTTTGTATAGATCTTCAAAGCCCCCGATCTGACTCTGTATAGATCAGTGTGTGGGTAGGCTGCCATGACCAGGGAACTCCTAACACAAAGAAGACCACACTCCTTTTCTTAGATTAGCTTTAATCAGAAGTTAGCTCAGAGGTGAGGAGCCAAATGTGGATAAGACATCCCCACCTTCCAGGTTAAGACATGTTCTACATTTTACATTTTGCTGACTGGTCTGCTGCTTGCTCCCTGGATGTGCTCAGTCTCCAGTGGGACACAGGGAGGGATGAAGAAAACCCGACTTACTTGGGACCTGTTGGTGCCAAACTGATCCTTTGGATATTCTGAGAACAACTTGTAGTGTCCATTTCTGAGTCAAAATTTACAATTCTATAAATAGCAAGAACAAATTTTACTGCTTACTCAGACTTGTAATTAGATTTTGCAAAGAATTTGGGCATCCCTCAAACAGGAAGGCTGTCATTTTATTGACTTACCGTGAAGTGAGAACAGTCTATGACTAGGGTCAGGGGTCAGTATCTCTTGGCAGATTCCTCCCCCTGGAAGCAACCTATAGCATCAGCCTATCCACGCACTTTAACCTTCCTAGATCTATACAAAATTAGATAGAGAGATCAAGCTTCAAGATTTAATATAATAAAAGGTAAGAATCTGAGGAAGTTACGTGGGCGATGACTTTTCAGACCCACCCTTTCATGTCCTGCGGATATTTGTTTAAAGCAGTACCATTTGCCTGAGATGGAGGTGTTTGCGATTGGGCAGGCTGGCTTTGCTAATTTTAAATTCACAAAAATATATCATTTTGGCATTGACAGGTGTATTAGTCTGTTCTCACGCTGCTATAAGGACATACCTGAGGCTGGGTAATTTACAAAGAAAACAGGTTTAATTGACTCACAGTTTGTCATGGCTGGGGAGGCCTCAGCAAATTTACAATCATGGTGGAAGGGGAAGCAAACATGTCCTTCACATGGTGGCAACAAAAGGAAGTGCTGAGCAAAAGGGGAAAAGGCCCTTAGAAAACCATCAGATCCCATGAGAACTCACTCTCATGAGAACAGCATAGAGGTAACCTCCCATGATTCCATTACCTCCCACTGGATCCCTCCCGCAACATGTGGGGATTATGGAAACTACAAGATGAGATTTGGGTGGGGACACAGCCGAACCATAACAACAGGAGCAACCAATTTCTTTGATGTGGCAGTAACTCATTACACCCACTGTAGCGTGCTACTCTACCTCCTCAAGATAGGCAGTTTCCATGATTGTTGATTAATTGATTCATTCATTCAGTTACATATTGAATAGGGACAAGGCTCTTCCAGGTCCTGTGCTCACACGGTGGCCTCCTTCATGTGATGGTGGGGTTGAGTTGTTTGCACATCCATCTTTGCCCAAACCCCTCTTCATCTTGAGGTATGCCTGCTACACCCTCCTGGTGCTTTCTCCTCTGTATTTCTTCTGTGTTGACCTGGGTGAACAGGATTTGTGTGTGTGTGTTTTTTTTTCCTCTGGTGTCTCCTCTCCTTCATCTCTCTGCCACATCGCCATACCCTACCCCTGATAAGACGGGATGGGAGTGGATGATCTCAGGGAAGTGGGACTCACATTCTCCCTCTTGAGCACTGGAGCAAAAATACAGAAAGAGCTTGTCAATTTGTAGTGAAAATGGCCCACCTAAGGAAAGTGTTGAGGAGGCAGAAAATAGGAAAAAGTAGAAGAAATAACTGGGGAGGAGCAAGAGGAAAATGGAATCCCTACTTGGCTAGAAGCAGCAGTGAAAGGGAGCCAGGCAGACCACAGAGAAACAAAGTTTCATCAGCCCAGGCTACCACTTCCAGTTCAGCTGCCCTTGTCCTGTCTCTTCCCATGAACACCTCTTTTGCCAGGATAAATTGAGAAAGTCTGTAGCTTGCATGCTGTCTAAGTGGGGCAGCTGGGTGTAACCCCTGAGATTTGTTGTGGGTTCTCTCTTTGCAGAAAGATGTTCCCACATGGGTCTGTTTATCTTAAGTGATCATATTTTCAATAATCTTTAATTTCTCTGGGTGAAAGCCACCTCTGGAACCCTCTCCTTTATATTTGCCAGCCTTTGGCCTTGTTTCTGTTGTATATAATCAGCCATAGACATTTTACCTTACCTCAAAATACTCTGACAAGAAAGGGAGAAGACTGGGGCCCTGAACTTGGGAAAGAAAGACTGGACAGAGGGTCTTAACAGAGTGAGAGAAACAGCAGCAAGCCAGGGACCCAAGGGGAAGAGGACTAGGTAAGGAGATTTCCCAGCAATTATTGACAGATGAGTTGAAGAATAATGAGGGCTGTGTTAGATTTTATTTCTTCTTATTTGATGCAAGTACCTTAGATTTGTCCCAATCTTCAGCAAGGGTCTGCTATAATAGTCTTGCATTTGTGGTTCCCTGGCAGTGCAGGGAGGTTGTTCTCTCTTTGGCTTAAGAGTGGCAAGGCATGTGGTCCAAACTATGTAGGTCAAGTGGCAGGCAGGCAAATGGGATTGGGGATTGAATTGGCTGCAAGACCCTTGAGAGCAGGAGGTGAAGAGCCACCTCCAGCAGAATAGCAACTCTCTCCATCTCCACTTCTTATTTTCTACAATGAAGTCCTTGGAAGTCTCAGAGAGGTTTGCCTGTTGAGCATCCTCATTTTCTTTTCCTTGGTATTTTATTGTTGTGGACAGGAATAAATTGTCAGTTTTGAAACATCTTCTTAAGGGGCTGTTTAGACCAACCCTGGGCAACTAAATCTGAATTTAATATTAGAGATTAATAAACTTCTATCAGACTTTTATGTTGTTATAACCACTGGATTTTCTATTAACTGCAGACAAACCTAATACATTGAGGAGAATATTGGATCTCCTGTCATGCGTGATGAGTGCCTGAGTTATTTTCTTTTACATTATTCCAAATTTAAACCCTATGTATTAAGCAGTGTTATTTAAAATAATGGTTAAGCAATTTTCCAAATACAAAATCGCCTTTTAATGTCAGTTTTATTTCAAACCAAGGAATGTCAGCTTTAAACCTACAGTGTTTCCAGCATGTAAGAATGTCTCTCATGAATAAAATATCTGACACTGGGCATGGTGGCTCACACCTGTAATCCCAGCACTTTGGAAGGCCAAGGTGGGTGGATCATTTGAGGTCAGGAATTTGAGACCAGCTTGGCCAACAGGGTGAAACCCTGTCTCTACTGAAAATACAAAAATTAGGCCAGGCGCGGTGGCTCATGCCTGTAATCCCAGCACTTTGGGAGGCTGAGGCGGGTGGATCACTTGAGGTCACGAGTTCCATACCAGCCTGACCAATATAGTGAAGCCTCGTCTGTACTAAAAGTACAAAAATTAACCGGGCATGGTGGGGCATGCCTGTAATCCCAGCTACTTGGGAGGCTGAGACAGAAGAATCACTTGAACCCAGGAGGCAGAGGTTGCAGTGAGCCGAGATTATACCATTGCACTCCGGCATGAGTGACAGAGCGAGACTCCATCTCAAAAAACCAAACCAAACCAAACCAAAACAAACAAACAAAAAAATTAGCTGGGCATGGTGGTGCATGCCTATAATCCCAGCTACTCAGGAGAATCACACTCTGACTCAACCTGGGAGATGGAGGTTGCAGTGAGCCAAGATTGCACCCCTGCACTCCGTCTCAAAAAGAAAAAAATCTGACAATAACCATACCAATTAATCCCATATTCTGTGCCAGGCACTTTATATACATTAACTTATTTAATGCCTCCAACAACCCAGTGATAAGGTAAATCACCAACCTTCTTCTACATGGTGTAGAAGGAGTACAAGGTGGATAATCTAGCCAAAGATGCCACCTAGTGGGTAAAGACAACTGCCCTGGTGCCTGGAAGGCTGGTTCAGCACCATACCCTGCTGCTTCTGAGAGCCTCAGCCTGGCCACAGACCCACAAGACCTCCCTGGATTCTTGTCCTTTCGTATTCCTGTCTGTGGAACTGTCTGCTGAGCCTGTCTGGAAAACAGGGCAATTCTTTGCCCTGGATTTTGCTCTCTTTCTCTCTGAGGAGAAGTAGAAGGTGAGTTGTTTTCTCTAGCTCTTTCTTGGTGTACCATGGATGGAAAGTGCCAGGAACTACTGATTCTGAGAGTTCCTATATATTTTGACTCAAGCAAAGATCCTAAAGTAATAATATTTGTTAACATATCTTGTGTTACTCATGATATTTCTTTCTTCTTCTCATGTCATCATCATTTTTTCTTGAATCAAGATATAGCCAGGTCCTAAGTGTACCAGTCTAAATTATGACAAGTCTCACTTATTTCTGTGTTCTAATGGGACTATTTGAGTGACTTGCATTTTGCTGACATTGGCTTCTACCTACCCCGTGGTCAGAGTGCTGCCTTCCACAGGGCTCTTGGGTGAGTCAAGCTGGGGTTTAGTGGGACACACTTCTGAATGTCACACACCACACCATCTGCAGATGGCTCTGCTGCTCCTCTGCCAGAGGCACAGTGACCAGATTATACTCATCCATGAGACGTCTCAATTTTTAGGCATACAGACATCTGATGTGCTTTCTCACTAACTCACCCATGAATTCATCATGCATCCCTGCATCCATCCATCCATCCATCCATCCGACAGGTGCTTGCTGAAAACTTGCCAAATGCAGAGGATGATAATGCAGTGAAAAGGCAGACACAGTTCCTGCTTGCTTAGAGTTCACAGCCTTTTGACAGAAAGCATGGCCAAGGAGCTCATTTGTGGATGAGAAACGTAGGTGGAGAGACAAGGTAACCTGCCAGCATCCTCAGGCTCTTGGCCGCACTGCGTTACCCATCCTTAGTCTCCTCATCTGATGCCCTTTCCCGATGCTGGTGTTTCCCCAGTCTGCCTGAGCATGGGTATCCTCTCAGGTGCTTAGGTGCATACCCAGGTGGCTTCCCTGAGAGTCAGATTCAGTCTGTCCGGAGGGAGGCAAATGGGTGGGAATTGGAAGCCAACCAGGCACATCTGGAACATGCTGCATTACACCAGAGTTTGTGAAAAGGTCATGTGTTGAAGACACAATATCTGAAATGATAAATAGTGAGCTTCTCTTTCTCTTCTGCTTATGCTGCCACAGTTGCCTTCAGCTTCTCCCATAGTTTCTTTCTTAGAAAGACGAGGGTAAAAACCAAAAAGTCTTTAGCTTCCATGGAGATACTGCTTTGCCTCATTCTATTCCAGATTAGATAACCTTGTATTGTATCCTAAACTTTGATTAAGGAATTTCAAGTGAACTTTGTAATGAATCTCCCTGCATGAGTTACATTTTTCCCCTCTCTCTTTTTTATCACATGTATTTAAGGTATACAACATAATATTTTGATATACATAGTGAAGTGGTTACTACAGTCAAACAAATTAACGTATCAATCATCTCACATAGGAACCTTTAAAAAAATTATTGTGGAAACAGTACCTAAAATCTGTTCTCTTAGCAAATTTATAGTATACAATACAATATTACTAACTATAATGCTCACTGCATTAATGACTTATTGGCTTTTTCTTTGGTTCAATGTGGGCAAATTAGAAAATGAGAATAGAATGAACTCATTGGTACAATAGAATAGGGGTGGTAAGTGTTTGAAGTAAGTAGTTGTAGTTCTGTAGACCCACAGGGTGGTAGCATTGGGAAGGACCCCTGTTTACATTCAGGCTACCAGATATTACACAGAAATGAGAAAACTAGTACTGGAGATGCTGAGGCACCAGCTGAAGACTACATATTCAACGTTGGAGGGTCCATACTAGAACCCGGCCGTCTTCTACTCTATAAAGCAGGTTCATCAAGTTTTACTGCAGTAGACAAATAAAGATTGACTGTGTGAATGCCATTTTCTTTTTGTTTTCACTTCACCCTTTCGATTTCTCTGCATTACCAAAAAGATAAAAAATAACAAACACTGGCAGGGATGTGGAGAAAGGCAAACCCAGGCTCAGGCAGATTGGGGAAACTCCAACATGGGGGAGGAGCAGGAGGTGAGGAGACTGGGGTGGGGATGGACATCACAGTGCTACCAAGAGCCAGGGGAGTTCCCCTTTCTCCACACCTTTAGTGTGTAAATTAGTAGAATGTAAATTAGTAGAGCCATCGTGAAAAACAATATGGGAGTTCTTCAAAAAATAAAAAATAGAGCTACCATATGATCCAGCAATACCACTGCTGGGTATGTAGCCAAAGGAAATGAAATCAATATGTTAAAGAGATAGCTGCACTGCCATGTTTATTGCAGCACTATTCATAATAGCCAAGATATGGAATCAACGTAAGTGTCCTTTAATGGATGAATAGATTTAAAAATGTGTTATATATACACAATGGAATACTATGGAGCTATAAAAATAATAAAATCTTGTCATTTGTGACACCATGGATTAACTAGAGGACGTTATGTGAAGTGAAATAAGTTAGGCACAGAAGGACAAATACTGCATGATCTCACTCAAATGTGGAATCTAAACAGTTCATCTCATAGAAATAGAGAGTGTGATAGTGGTTACCAGAAAGTGGCGAGAAGGTGAGGTAGGGGAGCTTGGGGAGCGATTTGTCAACGAGAACAAGGTTGCAGTTAGATAGGAGAAGTTCTGGTGTTTTGTTGCACAGTAGGGTGATTATAGTTGACAGTAATGTATTGTGTATTTCAAAATGTCTAGAAGAGAGGATTTTGAATGTTCTCACCACAAATGACAAGTGTTTGAGGTGATGGATATCCTAACTACTCTTATTTGATCATTAGATGATATATTCATATATTGAAATACCACACTGTAGCCCATAAATATGTACAATTATGTGTCAATTAGAAACAAAATAAAACTTAAAAAGTCAGATGATTCCCTTTCCTTTTTACCCTTGTTTCTCCCTCTTATCTATGTATTATAGCTGTTCTGTGTGTTTCTCCTTCTCCCCCTGAATCCCTTGTTCTTGTCAGTGGCACCATGTGAGACACTCCCTTTGGACAGATGACTGAGCTGCAAAAGAGGCAGAATGAGTGAAGCCGTTATCTGTGAGGTGGGTCTATTGTTCATTATATTAATCTTGGGTCCTGCTTAGGATCCTTGACCTCATTCTTTAGTGCCCATCTACAGGCTCCTCCCCGATCTTTTCTGTGTGGTCTGAGGATTCTTCTCTTACTCCAGCATCGGCTTTAGAACAACGGTTTCCTTTCTCAATTTGGGAAGCTGGAATTCCAAATCTTGTTCTGCTCACTTCCTCTAGACTTCCTTCTTCTTTTGAATTGTGACTATTTATTTTATACTTTTTCCATAGTTGCATACACAGAGGAATATGGGAGTATAGAAGGCACCAAGTCTTAATAGGACTCCCCTGTTGCTCCCCAACCTGCTGTCCCTCCTCCACTGCAACTGCTCACCAAGGTGTTTTCCTGATAGCTGTTCAGCAGTGCTTTATTTGCTTGTTCTGGCCAAATGTTGCCTCCTGACTTCTTTTGCTTGCTTATTGGTTTGACTCTTTCCTGGATCTTCCTGATTCTCATTGTCCTCAGCTGCCTCTTTTGTCCATGCACATCTTGCCAAGTCCTCAACGTCTTGATTCTCCAGATTTCCACTTCCTCTCCTGCCCTTCTGCCTGGTGCTGCCACCATCTCTCTCTTCATCTCTGCCTATTCTCTCTAGAAACCAAGCCTGCTTCCCTGAGTTTTTAGCCTAATATGCCAAAGGAGAACCAAACCTGTGACCCAGGTGTAAACCCTTTGCTTTCATTTTTGGAGCGTTTTATCACTAGGAGTCTACCTAAGTAGCCTGTCCACATGTTGATCCTATAGCTCTGGCATTCTGGCCTTGGCCTTTGTTCAGAGGAATAATCCAGTGGTCACACCGGTAGATAGGTGGGCAGGATGCCAGTGTAAAATGTGCATAATTGAATAAGGAAATGGTTAAACACTCATTTGTTTAAAAAAATGTTTGTTGTGGTTTATATTTTTATAAGGTTAACCGGTAGCAGCAGAGTATTTCAGTTTGTACTGAAACCAGTAGTTCCATTTCAAAACAACATCTCTACGTGGACTTCCTCTGATATTTGTGATGGGTTTGTGGTCCTCACTGGTGGCTTTTTTCCCCTGGATCTACTAAGCAGAATCCTTGTTAGCTGAAGTGTGAGGCTGTGTCTCCATGTCTTCTAAGTTGAGGTGAAAGGACCTAAGGAACAGGCTCCTCTCTCCTCTCTGACTTTTTCTTCCTCTTCTGTACCACACATGTTATGTCCTCTCTTTCCCAAAAGGAAAGAGTCAGGAAGCATTACTGTAGCAGGACGAGCCGCAGACAAAACCTCTCAGACACCGAGTTGTAGAAGGAAGGGCTTTATTCAGCTGGGAGCATCGGCAAGCTACTGCCTTAAAATCTGAGCTCCCCGAGTGCACAATTTCTGTCCCTTTTAAGGGCTCACAACAGTAAAGATTTCATATGAAAGGCTTGTGATTGATTAAGCAAAATAGGGGATACATGACAGGGGTTTCATGCACTGGTAGTCAGAGAGAAACAGGACAGGACAGGGAGTTTCACAATGTTCTTCTATACAATGGCAGGAACATCAGTTTCTAAGTCATGAGTTGATTTTTAACTACTGGATTTAGGCCAGGCAGACCCAGGCCTGGTTCTGGGCCTGGTGTTGGGCTGCCTGTCCTTTGGTTTTACTTCCTTGTTTTTGTCTTAAAAGAGGTACTGAGTAAGAAACAATATAAAACAATATGAGAGGGTCTCTCTCTTTCCCCCTTACCCCCTTTTGAGACTCTCACTTTTCGTTAGTGGGAGTTCTCACTCTTATTTTTGCTACTTATGTCTTTTTGTGCAATAAATTGATAGTGATTCATATAGTACGCTTGTGCTGAAGCATTTTGGTGAACTAAAGTAGCAACAAAGCTTTTTATCATTTGGAGAAGTACAGGTATCAGACAAGGGAGCAGCAAGTAGGTTCTTATTATTATAACTTTTATT
>NW_012102188.1:3948188-3976495 GCF_000951045.1 Mandrillus leucophaeus
AAAGACTATTCTTACCAAGTTTCAGATGTCTGGACTCTAAGTGCCAGTTCCTTCCCAGTGTTAAGCCACTGTGTTAATCCTTTGGGGGGGCCTGCTATGTGCTGATCTGGTGAGGCGTTCCACCGGGACAATTGCCTACAGGGAGCACTCTTGGATTGCGTCACTCAGGCTAGCTGGAGTCCCTTGCAGGGAAGCTCCACAGGGCAGGCCTAAGCCACCTAAGGGGCTGCCTCAGCAGTCCATCAGTTACCTCTCTTTACTGGTCAGGGAACCAAGAAATGTAGCAGGACAAGTCGCAGACAAAACCTCTGAGACACCGAGTTGTAGAAGGAAGGGCTTTATTCAGATGGGAGCATCGGCAAGCTACTGCCTTAAAATCCAAGCTCCCCGAGTGCAAAATTTCCCTTTTAAGGGCTCACAACACTAAAGATTTCATATGAAAGGCTTGTGATTGATTAAGCAATCTAGGGGATACGTGACAGGGGTTTTATGCACTGGTAGTCAGAGAGAAAGAGAATAGGGCAGCGAGTTTCACAGTCTTCTTCTATACAATGTCAGGAACATCGGTTTCTAAGTCATGAGTTGATTTTTAACTACTGGGTTTAGGCCAGGCAGACCCAGGCCTGATTCCAGGCCTGGCGTCAGGCTGCCTGTCTTTGGTTTTACTTCCTTGTTTTTTTCTTAAAAGAGGTACTGAATATAAAACAATTTAAAACGATATGAGAGTGTCCCTCTCTTTCCTCATTACTGTGAATACCACTTTCTCAACTCTGGCTTCTTGTTAAAACCATCTGGTGGAGGAGGCGTCAAGATGGCCAACTAGAAACAGCTGTGGTCAGAGGCTCCTACTGAGAAGAACAGAAATGGCGAGTGAATCCTGCACTGGCGACTGAGGTATCCAGGTTCTCTCACTGGAACTGACTAGGCAGTTGGCGTGACCCACAGAAAGTGAGGATATGCAGGGTTGAGCAATGGTCCACCTGGGAGCTGCATGGTCAAGGGGAGCCCCCGCCCCCAGCCAAGGGAGGTGGTGAATTGATTGTGCTACCCTGCCTGGGAAACCAGTTTTTCCACGGATTTGTGCAACCTGCGGATCAGGAGATCTTCTCATGAGCCCACACCACCAGGGCCTTGGGACCCAAGCACAGATCTATGCAGATTTCTCAGCAGCCACTGGGCTGGAGACTGCCTAAGGCTACGGAGTTCCCGTGGGGAGGGGTGGCAGTCATCGCTGCAGGTCCAGTCTGCCATTTTCCCCTGCTAGTGCCTGGGAGACTGGGCAATTTGAACCTAGGAGGCATTCCCCACAGTGCAGCACAGTGGCTGTGGCAGATCATGGCCAGATTACCTCTTTAGGCTGGACCTGGACCCATCTCTCCTCACCAGGCAGGGCCTCCCTGTGGGAATTTCAGCAACTTCAGCCAGAGGTTTACAGACAGAACTCTGATCTCCCTGGGACAGAGTCCCTCAGGGGAGGGTTGTCTGTGATCTCAGTGTATCAGCAGACTTAGTCTTTCCCCCTGCTGGCTCTGAGGAATCTGGACAGTTCAGATGAGTGGCATTCCACCCAGCACAGTGCATCCCCTTTGCCAAGGGGCAGCCAGAGTGCTTCGTTAAGTGGGTCCCTGATCCTGTGCCTCCTGACTGGATGAAACCCCCAAACAGGGTTCACCAGACACCTCATACAGGAGTGTTCCCACTGGTATCAGGTTGGTGCCACCCAGACTCAGGGATGGAGCTCCCAGAGGATGAGCAGGCAGCCATCTTTGCTGCTCTGCAACCTCTGCTGGTGACACCTCCAAGTGCAGGAGGGACCCAGGAAAATAGGGTCTGAAGTGGACCCCTAGAAAACCACAGCAGCCCTATGGAAGAGGAATCTTACTGTTAAATGAAAAACAGAAAGCAATAAGAACAACAGCATAAACAAAAAAGTTCCCACAAAAACCCCATCCAAAGGTCAGCAACCTCAGAGATCAAAGTTAGATAAACTCATGAAGATGAGAAAGAATCAATGAAAAAACATTGAAAACTCAAAAAGCCAGAGCGTCTTTCTTTTCTTCTCCTAATGATTGCAACACCTCTCCAGCTAGGGCACGGAGTTGGCTGAGGCTGAGATGGTTGAACTGACAGAATTAGGCTTCAGAAGGTGGGTAGTAATGAAAGTCAGTGAGCTAAAAGAGCATGTTCTAAACCAATGCAAAGAACTAAGAATCATGATAAAACATTACAAGAGCTGTTAACCAAAATAACCAGTTTAGAGAGGGACATAAATGACTTAATGGAGCTGCGAAACACAACACGAGGACTTCACAATGCAACCATAAGTATAAATAGCAGAACAGACCAAGTTGAGGGGAGAATTTCAGAGCCTGAAGACTACCTTGCTTAAATAAGACAGGCAGACAAGATTAGAGAAAAGGGAATGAAAAGGATTGAACAAAACTTCTGAGAATGAAGGGATAATGTAAAAAGGCCAAACCTATGACTGATTGGGGTACCTGAAGGAGACAGGGAGAATGGAACCAGGCTGGAAAACATATTTTAGGATATTATCCAGGAGAACTTCCCCAATCTAGTGAAATAGGCCAACATTCAAATTCAGGAAATTCAGAGAACCCCTGTAAGCGTTCCATGAGAAGATCAACCTCAAGACACATAATCATCAGATTCTCTGAGGTTGAAATGAAGAAAAAAATGTTAAGGGCAGCCAGAGAGAAAAATCCAGGTCACCTACAAAGGAAAGCCCATCAGACTTAGCAGCACACCCCTCAGCAGAAACCCTATAAGCCAGAAGAGATTGGAGACCAATATTCAACATTCTTAAAGAAAAGAATTTCCAACCCAGAATTTCATATCTGGTTAAACTAAACTTCATAAGTGAAGGAGAAATAAAATCCGTTTCAGACAAGAAAATGCTGAGGGAATTCACCACCAGGCCTGCCTTGAAAGAGCTCCTAAAGGAAGCACTAAATATAGAAAGGAAAAATCATTACCAGTCACTACAGAAACACACTGAAGTACAAAGACCAATGACACTATAAAGCAACTACATCACAAGTCTGCAAAATAATTAGTTAGCATCATGATGACAGAACCAAATTCACACATAATAAAATTAACCTTAAATGTAAATGCACTAAATGCCCCCAATTAAAAGACACAGAATGGGACTCTGGATAAAGAATCAAGACCCATAGGTGTGCTGTATTCAAGAGACCCATCTCACATGCAAAGACACACATAGGCTCAAAATAAAGGGGCAGAGGAAAATTTACTAAGCAAATGGAAAGCAGAAAAAAAACAGGGATTGTGATCCTAGTTTCTGACAAAACAGACTTTAAACCAACAAAGATAAAAAAAAGACAAGGGCATTACATAATGGTAAAGGGTTCAATTCAACAAGAAGAGCTAACTATCCAAAAACTGTGTACCCAGTAAAGGAGCACCCAAATTCATAAAGCAAGTTCTTAGAGACCTACAAAGAGACTTAGACTCCCACACAATAGTGGTGGGAGATTTAACACCCCATTGTCAATATTAGGTTATTGAGATGGAAAATTAACAAAGATATTCAGGACTTGAAATCAGCTCTGGTTCAAGTAGACCTAATAAATATCTACAGAACTCTCCACCCCAAAACAACAGAATATATAACACATTCTTCTCAGCACGATGTGTCACTTACTCTAAAATCAATAATGCTTCACATAATCAAATCATTCCTCAGCAAATGCAAAATTAAGATAAATCATAACAGTCTCTCAGACCACAGTACAATAAAATTAGAACTTAAGATTAAGAAATTCACTGAAAACCACCCAACTACATGGAAATTGAACAACCTGCTCCTGAATGACTCCTGGGTAAATAATGAAATTAAGGCAGATATCAAGAAGTTCTTTGAAACCAATGAGAACAAAGAGACAATGTACCATAATCTCTGGGTCACAGCCAAGCAGTGTTAAGAGGGAAATTTGTAGCACTAAATGCTCACATCAAACAGCTAGAAATACCTCGAATGACACCATAACATCACAACTGAAAGAACTAGAGAACCAAGAGCAAACAAATCCCAAAGCTGGCAGAAGACAAACAACCAAGATCAGAGGAGAACTGAAGGAGAGAGAGACATGAAAAACCATTAAAATCAATAAATCCAGGAGCTGTTTTTTTTTTTTTGAAAAAATGAATAAAATAGACTGCTAGCTAAACTCATAAAGAATAAAAGAGAGAAGAATCAAATAGACACAATAAAAAAAGATAAAGAGGATATCACCACTGACCCCACAGAAATATACACAACCATCAGAGAATACTGTAAATACCTCTATGCAAATAAACTAGAAAATCTAGAAGAAATGGATAAATTCCTGAACACATACACCCTTCCAAGACTGAACCAGGAAGAAGTTGAATCTCTGAATAGAATAATAACAAGTTCTGAATTTGAGGGAGTAATTCATCCCTGAACAGAATAATAATTACTGGGTGTATACCCAAAGGATTATAAGTCATGCTGCTATAAAGACACATGCACACGTATGTTTATTGCGGCACTATTCACAATAGCAAAGACTTGGAATCAACCCAAATGTCCATCAGTGACAGACTGGATTAAGAAATTGTGGCTCATATACACCATGGAATACTATGCTCATAAGAAAGGATGAGTTTGTGTCTTTTGTAGGGACATGGATGTAGCTGGAAACCATCATTCTCAGCAAACTATTGCAAGAACAGAAAACCAAATATTGCATGTTCTCACTCATAGGTGGGAATTGAACAATGAGATCACTTGGACACAGGAAGGGGAACATCACACACTGGGTCCTATTGTGGGGAGGGGGTAGGGGATAGGGATAGCATTAGGAGATATACCTAATATAAATGATGAGTTAATGGGTGCAGCACACCAACATGGCACATGTATACATATGTAACAAACCTGCGCATTGTGCTTATGTACCCTAGAACTTGAAGTATAATAAATATAAATAAATAAATAGAATAAAATACCTGCAAAAGCAGAGACAGCAAAAAAAAAAAAAAACTGCATTTTCAATATGAGATTAAAAAAATAAAGATTTCACAAGTTAAAAAAAAAAAAGAATAATAATAAGTTCTGAATTTGAGGCAGTAGTTAATAGCCTGCCAAACAAAAAAAGCCCAGGACCAGATGGATTTAAAGCTGAATTCTAGTAGAGATACAAAGAGGAGCTGATACTGTTTCTTCTGAAACTATTCCAAACAGTTGAAAAGGAGGGACTCCTCCCTAACTCATTTTATGAGGCCTGCATCATCCTGATACAAAAATCTGGAAGAGATACAAGAAAAAAAGAAAACTTCAGGCCAACATTTGTGATAAACATTGATGCACAAATCCTCAATAAAATACTGGCAAACCAAACCCAGCAACACATCAAAAAGTGTATCCACCACGATCAAATCTACTTCATCCTAGAGATGCAAAGTTGGCTCAACATATGCAAATCAATAAACATAATTCATCACATAAAGAGAACTGAAGACAAAAACTGCATGATTATCTGAATAGACACAGAAAAGACCTTTGATAAAATTCAATATCCCTTCATGTCAAAAACTCTCAATAAACTAGGTATTGATACAACATACCTCAAAATAAAAAGTCATTTATGACAAACCCACAGCCAATATCATACTGAATGGGCAAAAGCTGGAAGCATTCCAGTTGAAAACTGGCACAGGACAAGGAGACCCTCTCTCACCGCTCCTATTCAACTGAGTATTGGAAGTTCTGGAGTTCTGGCCAGGGCAATCAGGCAAGAGAAAGAAAGAAAAGGTATTCAAATAGGAGGAGAGGAAGTCAAACTGTCTTTGTTTGCAGAGGACATGATCCTTTATCTAGAAAACCCCGTTATCTTGGCCCAAAAGCTTCTTAAGCTGATAAGCAACTGAGCAAAGTGTCAGGATACAAAATCAATGTGCAAAAATTACTAACATTCCTATATACCAACAATAGACAAGCAGATAGCCAAATCATGATCGAAACCCCATTCACAATTGCTACGAAGAGAATAAAATACCTATAAATACAGCAAACAAGGGAAGTGAATGACCTCTTCAAGGAGACCTGCAAACCACTTCTCAAGGAAATCAGAGAGGACACAAACAAATGGAAAAACTTTCCATATTCATGACTAGGAAGAATCAATATTGTGAAAATGACCATACTGCCCAAAGCAATTTATACATTCAATGTTATTCCCTTTAAACTACCATTGACATTCTTCACAGAATTTGAAAAAAAAGTGTTTAAAAATTCAGATGGAACCAAAAAAAAGCCGAAATAGCCAAGGCAATCCTAAGCAAAAAGAACAAAGCTGAAGGCATTGTGCTACCTGATTTCAAACTATACTGCAAGGCTAGGGTAACCAAAATAGCATGATACTGGTACAAAGAAGAAAATCTAGGCAATACCATTGAGGACATAGGCACAGGCAAAGATTTCGTGATAAAAGCATCAAAAGCAATTGCAACAAAAGCAAAAGTTGACATATGGGATCAAGAAACTATCATCAGAGTGAACAGACTACCTACAGAATGGGAGAGAATTTTTGGAATGTATCCATCTGACAGTGGCCTAATATCCAGAATTTACAAGAAACGTAAACAAATTTGCAGGAAAAAAAAATCCATTAAAAAGTGGGCAAAGAACAAGAACAGACACTTCTCAAAAGAAGACATTTATGCAGCCAACAAACATACGAAAAAAGCTCAACATCACTGATCATTACAAAAAAGCAAATCAAAACCACAATTAGATGCCGTCTCATGTCAGAATGGCAGTTGCTAAAAAGTCAAGAAACAACAGAAGGTGCAAGGCTGTGGAGAAATAGGAATGCTTTTACACTACTGGTGGGAATATAAATTAGTTCAACCATTGTGAACGACAGTGTGGTGATTCCTTAAAGACCTAGAATCAGAAATATTATTTGACCCAGCAATTCCATTACTGGTTATATGCCCAAAGGAATATAAATCATTCTATTTTAAAGATACATTCTTGCATATGTTCATTGCAACACTATTCACAATAGCAAAGACATGAAATCAACCCAAATGCACATCAATGATAGACTACAGAAAGAAAATGTGGTACATATACATAATGAAATACTTTGCAGCCATAAAAAGGAACAAGATCATGTGCTTTGCAGGCTCATGGATGGAGTTGGAAGCCATTATCCTCAGCAAACTAATGTGGGAAAGAAAACAAAACACTGCATGTTCTCACTTATAAGTGGGAGCTGATTGATGAGAATACATGGACACAGGAATGGGAACAACACACACTGGGGCCTGTTGGCAGGGCATGGAGGGAGAGCATCAGGAATAACAGCTAATGCATGCTGGGCTTAATACCTAGGTGATGGGTTGACAGGTACAGCAAACCACCATAGCATGTGTTTACCTATGCAACAAACCTGCACATCCTGCACATGTATCCTGGAACTTAAAAAAAAAAAACGAAAAAACAACTCATCTGGCGAGCTTCAGAAGAGCATCTATATCCAGGCCCCATCTCAGATGATTCTAATGCATGGCAGGGTGAGTCCACTGCCGTAAAGGGGTGCCTGATTTCTCCTGGGATCCAACTCTGACTCCCTTTATCCTCATCCCAATCCTGAGCCCATAGGTGGCCAAAGAAAATGGAGTGGGTTATGTTCACCAGTTCGCATGCCTATGAAATTGGCCAAGGTCTGTAATGTGTGCATGTGAGACTCCTCTGAGTGTTCTATGCCAAAACAACAAGCAGAAAGTGAAACAGGACAAAATGGATCAAAAAGCCTTATCTCCCTCCCTAGAATTCCTATTTGTTCAAAAGTCCCTAGACACTATTTCCCGTTTTGCCTTGATTTCCATAAGCCCAGAGCTAGATTTGACGAATCACATGAACTATTCTTAGCCTTTGCTTTGTGTGATTATATTTCCTGCTTCACAATATGAATTTTGAGCTTTTATTGAAACACACAATAATATTGTGCAAACAACTACTCCTATGTGGGTTTTGGACATCACATAGGAGTATGCATTAGGGAAGAGTGTGGGTTATGGGGTTATGGGGTTGATGGGGAAAAGGTACCCACAGGAAGCTGCAGGACTTGCCAAAGGGATGGCTTTAGTGGGAGAGATGAAGAAATATGACAGTAATAACAGAAAGTTTTCTTGATACACTAGAGAGCATTCCTCCTGTAATTCATTGTGGTTAAGGTCAGCTAAGGCAGACATGCTCATAGTTGAAAGCTGCTAATGACTATTTATGGCCCACCTTTGAAATCTAGGGCTGGCAGCAGTTGAGCTGTCAAGCTTATATACTCTCACACATGGCTCATTCAGAGTCTTTGCCATTTCTCTGCATGGGGTTTATTGTGTACCTATTCAGAAAGCTTTCAGGGTTCACTTGATTTTCCTTTTTACTGATGTACTTTTCCCTTTCTGATCACAATTCTTCCTTACAGTTTATTTTCTTTAGGAATATCTCATCATAGCACAGACTGCCCTGCAAGATCCCCTAGGCTCATGCCTCCGGGTTAGGGTGCTGTGCCCCTTTTGCAGCTACTTCAGGTACTTCAGCTCCTGGTTCAGCTCTCACTCTTTTGCTACTTTGCCTCAAGGTGCCTGGAAGTTAAAGTAGGAAATCCTCCCTCCTTGCATTGGTTGTACAGAAGTCTCTTGCCTCAAATCATGACAGCTTCGGCAGCCCCCTGACCCCATTTTGTCTGAAGTCCTATTCTTGTGGTTCCTTTCTCTTCCCTGTCCTGGATTGCCTCAGTTAACCACAGTGCCTATGAATCCCTGTCTCAGGTTCTGCTTCTTGGGCACCTACTGGAGACACTGGTGTGACTACTTCTTGAAATAAAAAATGGATACTTCAGAGGAAACTATATTGTTCCTCCTATTTATGTCTTTCCTTCCAAGTCAAAGTATTAGCAAGAGCGTGAGGAAATGGCCTGCAAAGCTATCTTTTGTGGGGGAAAATTTGCATCTATAAAGAATCTCTATTAACATAGCTATAGCTTTTCTTCCAGGCTCTCCCAATCCTGAAGAGATTAAGAGTCTGACATCTTTTAAAGGAATGAATGGGAGACATTTGTCATCTATTCTCTCTAAGGGTAGCCATATAAGACTTCAAAAGAACCTCGGTTTCCACAATCTTTTAACCTGAACATTTCCTTTCTATTGATCTCAGGTCTTAAACTCAACCAGTTGTCAACCAGAGAATGTTTACATTTACCTACATCCTTGAAGATCCTCTACCTTTTGACTTGTCCCACCTTTCTGAACCAAACCAATGTATTTCTTAAATGTATTTGATTGATGTCTCATTCCTCCCTGAAATGTATAAAACCAAGCTACACCCCGACGGCCTTGAGAACACGTTCTGAGGACCTCCTGGGGGCTGCTTTATTCTGGTTCAGAATAAATCTCTTCAAAATATTTTACAGAGTTTGACTCTTTTGTCAACAAGTCTTTGAACCCCCTATTTTAATAGCATTAGTGATCAATGTTTCAGTTTTATTCATTCAGAATTAACTAGCATCTGTTATGGAAAGAGTCCCTGGCATTTTGGCCACAGAGTAGGTGCAGGTGTTACAGGAAGGGTCTTGATTCAGACCTCCAGAGAGGGTTCTTAGATTTCATGCAGGAAAGAATTCAGAGAAAGTGAAAGCAAATTTAATAAGAAAGTGAAGGAATGAAGAATGCCTACTCCATAGACAGAGCAGCCCCAAGGGCTTCTGGTTGCCCGTTTTTATGGTTATTTCTTAGTTATATGCTAAACTAGAGGTGGATTACTCATGCCTCCCCTTTTTAGACCATATAGGATAACTTCCTGATGTTGCTATAACATTTATTAACTGTCATGGTGCTGGTAGGAGTGCAGCAGTGAGGATGACCAGAGGTCACTGTCATTACCATTTTGGTTTTGGTGGGTTTTAGCCAGCTTCTTTACTGCAACCTGTTTTATCAGCAAGGTGTTTATGACCTATCTTTTGCTGACCTCCTATCTCATCCTGTGACTTACCGTGCCTTAGCTGTCTGGGAATGAAGTCCAGCAGGTGTCTGCCTCATCCAGCCCCTATTCAGTATGGAGTTGTTCTGGTTTATATACCACTGACATATTTTCCCTGTTCCTTTTATAAGAGAACCCTTAATCCTAAGGGTTGTAGAGGGATGAAGATCCATCTTCTGTAACATTTTCAGACTAAGTAGAGGTGATGATTTTCCTACCTAACCATTAGGGTCTGTTGTATTCGGGGTAGAGAGGAACTCAGTCAGAAAGTATCAGTATGGCAAGTACCATTCATGACTCTTGAGTTCTGACAAGAGGTGATATCTGGAATCTTAATAAATATTCAATTAAAGAAAACATTCAGGAAGCTTATCCTGCATTCCTATACAAAGAGCACAACAGCAGTATATTCCACAAGAGTAAAGCAAAATAAGCAAAACTATCCCAAGTAAACTAAATTGGAAGGCTTTCAATGAAATGGGCAACTGTTGGGACTAAACTGATATAGGATTGCTAGCTGATTGCAATGTGCCCAGAATTAGAATACTGATCTGGATTTTTGCATTACCTATCCTTCTTGTTTCTTCTGAGCAGCAGTCAGAGACCAATGGTTGGTTCACAAGAATAGGCAGGGTTAACCTAAATTGCAGAAACAACTTTAAAAACAACTGATCAGACTAGAATCTAACAACAAGTGTTCCATAATTCTTGAAACATAATTTCTTTCTCTAGTTTCCCATTTTTACAAGGACATACCATAGCAAGAGCAATTTGATTTATTATACTTGTCCTGATTATTTGCATACAGTGCAGCAAGAATAATTGTTTTCTACATAAGCTTTTTGTAAATTGGCTTTGATGGAACTCTGTTCCATAGAAGGAATCTCAGATAATACTTTAAAGCTGAGCCCTGCCATGGGTTTGTACCCTCAAATACCTATGAATTGAATAAATTCCTCTCCTCCTGAGGTCTCAAGATAACGTAGGCATCCTGGACCTGTTATAAAGCAACATTCTTTACTTACTATCAGTCAGAAAACCTGTACAGGGACTGTGTAGGCAAAGTATGAGGCCAGTTCCCCAAAAACCTTTTATTGACTTTACAAGTCAAGTTTGATTCCTTAATGGAAAGCACACAATTCTAGTCAAAGCTTTGTAAAATAACCAATTTCTCTAATTGTGTCCTGTTACAAATGAAAGCATATTCTTATTGCACTTATGCAAATAACTATATTACCATAAATTAAGAATACCCACAAATAGTTTTCAAATTCTAGAGAAATTAGTTGGAGAGAAATAAATATGCTCCAAATTTTTTTCACAGGTATATACTTTATTCAATTGCTATGAGCTATAAATAGCTCAAAAGAAAAGTTTTATTGACTCTGAAAAACAAAACGAGATTAGCAAAGTTTTAAGCAAAGTTAAAAAGATTACTTCAGACTTCTTTAGTTTATGCAGTTAACTCCTGTTCTGCTTGATATTCGTGAACATTCGAGCTTTCCATGAGTCTTGAAAGTTTTCCCTCTATTCTAATGTCACAATTTTCAAAGTTATCAGACACCTGCATTCAAGAACACCTGTTAGAGTCCCATAGCTGATTATAAACCACCTTTTAAAGAGGATCAAAAGAAGACAATTGTCTGTGGATGACAAAACATCTTAGAATAGCCACAGTCAAAAACACAATTGACAAAGAAATTTGGTTACCTCTGTGGCATACAATGATTTAATGCATCAATTATTAATAACTTATGCTGTCATATTAGAATTATATGTGTTTCTTATAATTTTGGAGTACATACCAATAACATATTTATGCAAATATAGCCCAAAGAAAGCCAAACACCATTTCATATTTGACAGTGTTTCCTGTATGATTTTTATACAAAATAAGCCAAATGTCATGGTTACATTAGTGCATTATTGATGTCTAACCCAATTCTTAATAAAACCTTAGAGACAAAAGTATCCAATTTTAATTAATTTGACCATAAGGTAAGATTTTTATAAACCTTTATAATATTTTACAATTTTTTGTTAAAGACTATATCATAAGCAGATTTTTGCTCTAAGAAAAACCAGTTGTGCTTTTGTTCCAATGTTGAATTACAGAAAAACTGAAGAATACCCCTTTAACTGTAGCCAATATGTTCACATACAGAATTTCTTTTACAAGATTAATTTTTCACAAACCTTCCACAACTTGGTAAAAGCTTTAGCTATATCTTGACTTAAAACAATCCTTTAACCCTTTAGGCAAAAAAAAAAAAAAAAAAAAATTCCACATTCCCATGCCTTCTTATAATCTTCTACCAAAAGTATTAGTGTATTCTACTTTCCTTACATGCCTTGCACGTAGAATTGTTTCTTCAGTAGTCTCAATTACATGTTACAACATTAACTCTTAGCAACTTTTACTTTTGGTGGAAACCTTGGTAAGTTTGGGATTTTAAATATGTACTAGCTGTGGAGTCTAGCCTAGGACACACCAGGCAAAAGTGCAGACAAAGCCTATTCTTTCCAGCATCTAACTCCATGTGTCCCTTACCTAGCTGTAAAGCATGCAAGTTGTACTGTTAAGAGTCATAGTGGCATTTTTGAAGCATTTAGGAGGCCTAATCATTAAGTTGGGCATTTTTGCGTAAATTCCCTTTCATAAATTCTTTTATGACTTACACAGACCATGTAGGATATATTTAGACTTTCTGACTTGTGTAAACATCCCTCTTTTTAAACAACCAGTCATTTTACTTTAGGACAAGAATTTACCATACAAGATCTTTTCTTATATAAATTGTTGCAGGAAGTCAGGGACCCCAAACAGAGGGACTGGCTGGAGCTGCAGCAGAGAAACATAAATTGTGAAGATTTCATGGACATTTAACAGTTCCCAAATAATACTTTTACAATTTCTTATGCCTGTCTTTACTTTAATCTCTTAATCCTGTTATCTTCGGAAGCTGAGGATGTACATCACCTCAGGACCATTGTGATAATTGTGTTAACTGTACCAATTGATTGTAAAATATGTATGTTAGAACAATATGAAATCAGGGCACCTTGAAAAAGAACAGAGTAACAGCGATTTTTAGGGAACAAGGGAAGACAACTATAAGGTCTGACTGCCTGAGGGGTTGGGCAAAAAAAGCCATATTTTTCTTCTTGCAGAGAGCCTATAAACAGATGTGCAAGTAGGAGAGATATCACTAAATTCTTTTCCTAGCAAGGAATATTAATATTAATACCCTGGAAAAGGAATGCATTCCTGGGGGGAGGTCTATAAATGGCCGCTCTGGGAATGTCTGTTGAGATAAGGACTGAGATATGCCCTGGTCTCCTGCAGTGCCCTCAGGCTTACTAGGGAGAGGAAAAACTCTGCCCTGGTAAATTTGTGGTCAGACCAGTTCTCTGCTCTTGAACCCTGTTTTCTGTTGTTTAAGATGTTTATCAAGACAATACGTGCACTGCTGAACATAGACCCTTATCAGTGGTTCTGCTTTTTCCCTTTGTCCTGTTACCTCAGAAGCATGTGATCTTTGTTACACCCTTATTAGTAGTTCTGCTTTTTGCCCTTTGGAGCATGTGATCTTTGTACCTACTCCCTGTTCTTACACCCCCTCCCCTTTTGAAACCCTTAATAAAAACATCCTGGTCTGAGACTCAGGTGGGCATCACAGTCCTACCAATATGTGATGTTACCCCTGGTGGCCCAGCTGTAAAATTCCTTTCTTTGTACTGTCTCTCTTTCTCAGCTGGCCGACACTTATGGAAAATAGGAAGAACCTATGTTGAAATATTGGGGGCGGGTTCCCCCAATAATAAATTTCTTTTCTTTATAACTTTCTTTGCATAGCTAGGAACCATGGATAATCCACATGTTCCAAGGTCTTATCTAGACTTCAATGCTCCCAAATAAATTGAACAAGTTTTTAAAGTCAAATAAGCAGTTTGTGACCTGAAAGCATTTAATAAACTTAATATTTGACCTGAAAAATTTAGACCAAATGTTTACATTTTTGAAGATATTTATATTTTACCAATAATCTTTAAAACTGTCTTTATTTCCCAAAGATTACTTAAGTCACATGGACCAAAAGGCATTACACTTTTTACTTTTCTGACAAAATATTTCATTTAAGATATTATTATTATATAAAGGAATTAATTAAAACTCTTTCATATATAAACATCACACAGATAATACGTATAAATACACAGACAAAAGATAAAGGATCATCCTCTAAGCCAAGAATTGTACCCTGAACCTGGGCTACCATTGTAAAAAGAGAAAGCATGGCCACATGGTTACAAGGGCAAGCTCCCAAGGACATACAAGACAAGAGGGAAACCTCATACAGTGTTTTCACGGATCTGCAGCAAAGTTTGTAACTGATCAGTTTGCTGGGCCATCTTGAAAAGTGGGCTTACAGGTGTCCTAAGCCCACATTCTATCACAAGGTACTCCTCTCCATTACAGAACACAGAAAGACACAAAAAGCACACCAAATTCACTGCAGCTTAAGACTAGCCTCATAAGTCCTTTTTCCCATTAATTAAAATATTACAGGAAATAACCAGTGATTTTTTTTTTCCATTTATTCAACCAGTTTATACAGAGAAAGAGAGAGAGAGAGAAAGAGAGATACTGAGTAAGAGGAAAGCATTGCCTATTTCCTAGGTGTCGGCTGGTTTGAGAAATAAAGGGAAAGAGCTTAAGAGAGAGAAATTTAAAGCTGGATGTCCAGGGGAGACATCACATATTGGCAGGATCCATGATGTTCCCTGAACTGTATAACCAGCAAGTTTTTATTAGCGATTTTCAAAAGAGGAGGGAGTGCATGAATAGGGTGAGGGTTACAGAGATCACATACTTCACAAGGTAATAAAATATCACAAAGCAAATGGAGGCAGGGCGAGATCACAGGACCACCGGATGGGGCAAAATTAAAATTGCTAATGAAGTTTTGGGCACGCATTGTTGTTGATAACATCTTATCAGGAAACAGGGTTTGAGAGCAGATAACCTGTCTGACCAAAATTTATTAGGTGGGAATTTTCCTCTTCCTAATAAGCCTGGGAGCGCTACAGGAGACCGGGGCTTATTTCATCCCTTCGGCTTCGACCATAAAAGATGGCACACCTTGAGGGGGCTGTTCACAGGCCTACCCTCAGGGCACATTCTCTTTCTCAGGGATGTTCCTTGCTGAAAAAAAGAATTCAGTGATATTTCTCCTATTTGCTTTTGAAAGAGGAGAAAAATAGCTCTGTTCCGTCCGGCTCACCAGCGGCCAGTTCAAAGTTACCTCTCTTGTTCCCTGAACATTGCTGTTATCCTGTTCTTTTTGCAAGATGCCCAGATTTCATGTTGTTCAAACACACATGCTCTACAAACAATTTGTGCAGTTAACACAATCATCACAGGGTCCTGAGGTGACATTCATCCTCCTCAGCTTAAGTGTCCTTGAAATCTTCACAATTTATGTTCAGAGATTGCAGTAAATACAGGCATAATAAATTATAAAAGTATTAATTTGGGGAACTAATAAATGTCCATGAAATCTTCACAATTTATGTTCTTCTGCTGTGGCTTCAGCCAGTCCCTCCGTTTGGGGTCCCTGACTTCCTGCAACACCCATTAGCTCTCAAGTTTCATCTTTTAGGGAGGAAAAAGCTCTCCATGTCCAATGGTCCTGTCCATGCCTAGTCCTGTCACCTATAACCATTATCAAGCAGTGCAGGGCAGATTAATTCGAAGAGAATAGCAGTTAACATCCCATAGTGCCAAACCTGTTCTTAGCTGAAAGGGACTTTACCAAGAGGGACCTCTAAACCCCTAAATTGGGCCTCTAACCCAAGGTCAGTCAAGTGTCCATGCCTTTTAAGAACAGTCTCTAACCCGCTCTGTCTTAGAAGAGACTCTAACTCCCCTAAGTTGGGCCTCTAACCCAATCCCATCCTTTACCTAGCTACTCCACCACTTATCCAAAGTTGGTCAATCAGTGCTGCAGTCTATTTCCTTTGGATAGGAGGGGTCTTCTCAGTATCATCCCTTTAAGGTTAGCCAGAAAGGTTTTACTGGAGCCCATCACTTACCAAAAGTTAAGTCATTGAGTCAGCAGTTTCGGCACTATTGTTGCTTCCATGGTTGCCAGAAAGATGTTACAGGAAAGGGGTATTGATCCAGACCCACAGAGAGGGTTCTTGGATGTTGCACAAGAAAGAATTCAGGGCAAGTCCATAGAATAAAGTGAAAGCAAGTTTATTAAGACAGCAAAGGAATAAAGAATGGCTACTCCATAGAGCAGGGCCAACAACTGCTGGTTGCCCATTTTTATGGTTATTTCTTGATTACATGCTAAACAATGGGTGGATTATTCATGCCTCCCCTTTTTAGACCAATAGGGTAACTTCCTGATGTTGCCATGGCATTTGTAAACTGTCATGGCGCTGGTGGGAATGTAGTAGTGAGGATGACCAGAGGTCACTCTCGTGGCCATGTTGCTTTCAGTGGGTTTCAGCCGGCTTCTTTACTGCAAGCTGTTTTATCAGTAAGGACTTTATGACCTGTATCTTGTACCGACCTCCTATCTCATCCTGTGACTCAGAATGCCTCAGCAGGTCTCTGCCTCATTTTACCCAGCCCCTATTCAAGATGCAGTTGCCCTGGTTTACACACCTCTGACACAGGGGTTGGGGGAAATGATAGAACTACATTCTCTTTTTCCTAAATATTGCTCTGCTTCTTGCTGCCTTTGGGTTTTGTCCCTGGAGACTTACTTCATTGGGCCTTAAAGGATTTCTGGGTCTCAGGAGAGACCCCTGAAATGGGTGTCCCTAAGATTTTTAGAAGTAAGCTATTAAGTAGGGCAAACTTGAACTCTTGAGGAAGAGGAGACATGAATGTTGACTGTGCTGAATGTGAAATGTGTGCTTTGAGGCCGGAGCATGGACTGTTGAAAAATATCCAAGGCTGCATATCTTAATTTCCACTGTTGCTTTCCTGGGACTCCATGCCATACAACTTTGTTTATTCTCCTCTTTGATCCCTCTGCACCAACAGTCTAGTGTAGTGCTTACCTGGTAATAACAGCTGTGCTCATGCTGTGATCTTTTATTAGGCTGTGCCTTTCTTAGGGGTAAGGATCTTATTCTTATCATCTTTTGGTGCTGCCCATTGCCTGGCATGAAAAAGGTGCTCAGAATATGTCTGTTTTCAAATGAATGGGGCTGAAATTTTTGCTAAGTAAGATTATATTGCATAAAACTCTTGCAAGTAATGAAATAGATGTTTTAATTCAAATAAAACTATAAGAAAATACAGAAGGAGAATATATACATGGAACAGAAATGATTAAATATGTTTTATGTATATTACATGTTGAGATGTTGAAATTCACCTAAACCCTAAAAATCTGTGGAGAAGGGAGAAAAACACAAAGCATAATAATTATATAACAAGTCGGATTGTGGATAATCCAAAAAGCAGATCAGAAATTCAAGGATAAAGAATGTTCATGCCTTTGTTTAAAAACTCTTACACTGAGTCAGACAAACCATTAGTGGTATTTGGAAACAGATTTCTTTTTCACTTTGCAGAGGCTAGGGAGAGAATAGGTTTTATCCTCTCGCTGTGTTTATTTGAGTCCCATGCAAAATGACAGTGAAGTGTCAGCCATATTTTTCTCATGGTGTTCATTAAATTGCTTGTTCTGAGCTTCAGTGAACTGATTTTTCCAATCTCCCACAACTCCTGCAAAGAGTAATGCAGAGCATATTCAATGATATTTTCATAAACTTTGACTATTTTGGATTTAGATAATCTCATGCCTCTCAATACTTAGATTGCTTATATAGATATTAACACATTGTCCTGCTGACATTGAAATGAGAAAAGAAGTCACAGGTATGATTACTCCATTTCATAGGTGAGGTATTTGTAAATAGCAAGTTTTATGTTTCAGTAAAGCCTGAACTCTAGATCACAGGTTCCCTAATTATCTGCACTTCTCTACTGTACCAGCACTTTCTTAAACCTCAATACATCTAACATTCTATTCAAGTTAGTGAGACCTAATTTTCTTACCCTCTCTTCAGAGGTCACCGAATGACCACATTCTCAGAGTATCATATGCTCCTTCCATCTGTGCCTCTAGTTCAGGCAAAATTCTCAGTTGAACACAACTGAGAATTCTCCTTTCCTATCTAAATTCTCATTGCTGTAAACATATCATTAAATTAAAGTAATAGAATATGAAGGAATGGTAGGATTGGCTAACTTTGTTTTATACTTATGCAATAGAGTATTCAATTTTTTTTTGGCTTCAACAGCCAAAAATTGTCAGACAGCTGACAGCAAGCTATTTTTCTTCTATTTGCCCCATAGTATTGAATCTATTTAGGCACTTTGAGCTGTATAACGTAATTTTCATATGTGCTATGTAAATTTGCTTAATTGTCTATGAGTAATACCATCACATCACTTACCAGTTGGTTTAAAAGAAAACTAGGCTAATTGATTAAATTAGAGTGGATACTTCTCCAATAAGCCTTGGATTTTTGCTTACTTTTTAAAAAAAAGGTACTAGATAATTTTTTTTAAAGTTACCAAAATAAAGAGAATGAAACAAAATTTGTCTTCATTTAAGGAGCCAACCATTGGATAGTGGAGGGTGCTCAATGGGCTGGAGGCTGAATCCTGGTCTGGCTAGCCTCTGACAATGATGACTCATAGTCCTACCTTGGCCATTCTGTGAGATGACACAGACTGAGTAACACTCGAAGCGCCACCCTCTGACTCCTACGGCCAACAACATTTGCCACTATCTCCCAGAATATATTGGGAGGAACACTTGTTTCATGGAGATTAATAGGCTTTACTGGAGAAAGAATTTTTGGTCACATACATTTTTGAAGCTTTGAGTTATGCAGAGTTAAACCAGTTTCCTTGCAGAAACTATAATATGCTTCAAAGGGTGTAGGGCAAGGTGTGTAGTGTCCCACACTTCTCTGATGGTGAAGCACGTGCTCTCAGAATAAAGCTTTGAACAACTCACTTCAGGAAACACTGTAAACAGTGGTTTCAACTAGCTTGAACGTGGGAAGACATTGATAAATTGATATTATTTATTCTGTTGTCAGAAGAAAGAGAAAGCAACTATACATCACCTTTTCTCAAGAATGGAGAGAGATTATGATTCATTTTAATTTCATTTATGTAGTTGGTCATGGGGTTCTTTTTCATTACATCAAATGAAGTGTTATAGACAATTTTGTCTAAAATCTCTTCTTTTAGGTTCTTCCCAAGGAATTCCATTATCTTTCTAATTTCACGTTTTGGATCCTGTTGGGGAGAGTAGAAGAAGAGAGCTCTCTAACAAAGGAAAAAATATAACAACAGTCAAACCTTAAAGAATTATGGGAATAATGGTTAAAATATTTTAAACAATGTCAGTTTATGTTTAAAAGTAATTTTGAAATGCTTTGCTTATTAACATATGCAGATCTGTAAATGTCAGTTCAACAAATATGGCAATCTTAAAGTGCAGTGATATGCAAACAAGTGTGTTTGTTCCTGTGCTGTAGCTGATGTTAAGGGGACATGCTGAGAACGGTTTCATCTGGGAAGTTTAATGTTTTACTGGGAAGTATAATATTTTACTCACTTTCATTGTTAGCGGATAAGAAGTTATTTGGGAAAAACATCACAAGACAGCTGAAAAATTCTGAAGAGAAAAGACACAAACTCTTGGGAGCTCTATCACCTGAGAAACTCAAGTACTCATCCTGGAAGACGTAGGGCAAGATTATATTGCCTTTCTACTGCTGCAGCTGGTGGTCTCTTGAAAGGTCTACCTCCTGGCTGGAGGCCATGCAACTCAAGTCATTATAGCAACTCATAACAGAACAACCCTGCTCCAAAGAAGGAGAAAAAACAACAGCTAACTCCACTGCCCACATCACCCTGGCTAACCAGAAGTCTTGAGTCTGTCCATGTGGCAACTTCATTGCTAGCATAACCAGCATTCAAGAAAACCAGTGCACTAAACAAAACTACGAACAAGGACTCCTACAGAGTTCATTTCACTCCCTTGCCACCTCCATCACAATAGGTGCTGGTATCCATTGCTGAGACACCTGAAGATGGATCACATCACAGGACTCTCTGCAGACACTCCCCAGTGTCAGCCCATAGCCTGGTAACTCTATTCGGTGGTTAGGCCCAGAAGGGCAATAACAATCACTGCAGTATGGCTCTCAGAAAGCCCTAATCTTAGAGGAAAAGCAGGGAGAGCACCACATCAAGGAGTTACCCTGTGGGACAAAAGAATCTGAACAACAGTCCTTGGATTCCAGATCTTTCCACTGAAAGAGTCTACCCAAATGAGAAGGAACCAGAAAAGTATTTCTGGTAGTATGACAAAACGAGGTTCTGTAACATCCCTAAAAGATCACACTAGTTCTCCAGCAATGAATCCAAACCAAGAAGAAATCTCTGAATTACCAGAAAAAGAATTCAGAAGATTGATTATTAAGCTACTCAAGAAGATACCAGAGAAAGATAAAAACCAATTTAAAGATATTTAAAAAATTAGAGGATATGAATGAAAAAGTCTCCAGAGAAATAGATATCATAGGGAAAAGACAGTCAGAACTTCTGGAAATGAAAGACACACTTAGAGAAATGGAAAATATACTGGCAAATTTCAACAATAGAATTGAACAAGTAGAAAAAAGTAGTTCAGAACTTGAAGGCAAGGCTTTTGAATTAACCCCATTCAACAGAGACAAAAAAGAACCAAAAAATGAACAAAGCCTTCAAGAAATTTGGGATTATGTTAAACAAAAATAAGAATAATTGGTGTTCCTGAAGAAGAGAAATCTAACAGTTTGGGAAAGTTATTTAAGAGAATAATCGAGAAAAATTTCCCTGGTCTTGCTAGAGATCTGGACATCCAAATACAAGAAGCTCAAAGAATACCCACGAAATTCATTGTGAAAAAAATCTTCACCCAGGTACATAGTCATCAGGTTATCTAAAGTCCAGACAAAGTAACGATTTTTTTTTTTTTTTTTTTGATATGGTCTTTTGCTCTTGTCGCTCAGGCTAGAGTGCAATGAATGGCATGGTCTTGGGTCATCGCAACCTACACCTCCCAGGTTCAAGCGATTCTCCTTCCTGCCTCAGCCTTCCAAGTAGCTGGGATTACAGGCATGCAGCACCACGCCCCACTACTTTTGCATTTTTAGTAGAGATGGGGTTTCTCCATGTTGGTCAGGCTGGTGTTGAACTCCAAACCTCAGGTGATCCACCCGCCTTGGCCTCCCAAAGTGCTGGGATTACAGGCATGAGCCACCATGCCCGGCTAGAATCTTAAGAGCTGTGAATCAAAAACATCAGTTAACCTATATAGAAAAACCTATTGGATTAATGCAGATTTCTCAGCAGAAACCTTGCAAACCAGAAGGGATTGGGGTCCTACCTTTAGCCTCCTTAAACAATATAATTAACAGCCAAGAACTTTGTATCTAACAAAACTAGCTTTGTAATGAAGGAGAGATAAACTCTTTTTCAGACAAACAAATGTTCAGGGAATTCAGCGCTTGCAGAGTGCTGGCAAGCTCTGCAAGACATGCCAAAAGGAGTTCTAAATCTTGAAACAAAACCTTAAAATACGCAAAAATAGAACCTCCTTAAGGCATAAACCTCACAGGACCTATAAAACAATAACACAGTGAAGAAAGCCCAAAGTATTCAGGCAACAACTAGCATCATGAATAGAACGGCACCTCAAATCTCATTACAGACATTGAATGTAAATGACCTACAGGCTCCACTTACAAGATACAGAATGGCAGAATGGATAAAAATCCACCAACCACGTATCTCCTGTCTTCAAGAGACTCACCTAACACATAAAGACTCATATAAACTTAAGGTAAGGGGGTGGAGAAAGATAATCCATGAAAATGGAAACCAAAAGTGAGCAGGAGTAGCTATTCTTATATTGGACAAAACAGACTTTAAAGCAACAACAGTTAAAAAAGACAAAAGGGAAGATGGTCAAATAGGAACAGCTCTGGTCTACAGCTCCCAGTGAGATCGATGCAGAAGATGGGTGATTTCTGCATTTCCAACTGAGGTACCTGGTTCATCTCATGGGGACTGGTTGGACAGTGGGTGCAGCTCACGGAGGGTGAGCTGAAGCAGGGCAGGGTGTCACCTCACCCAGGAAGTGCAAGGGGTCAGGGGATTTCCCTTTCCTAGCCATGGGAAGCCATGAGTGACTGTACCTCGAGGAGCGGTACACTCCTGCCCAAATACTGCAATTTTCCCACTGTCTTTGCAACCGGCAGACCAGGAGATCCCCTCCTGTGCCTGGCTTGGCAGCTCCCACACTCATGGAGCCGTGTTTGCTGCTAGCGCAGCAGTCTGAGATTGACCTGGGACGTGGTTGCTTGGTGGGGGGAGGGGCATCCACCATTGATGAGGCTTGAGTAGATAATTCCATGCTCACAGTGTAAACAAAGTGGCAGGGAAGCTCGAACTGGGTGGAGCCCACCACAGCTCAGCAAGGCCTAATACCTCTCTAGATTCCACCTCTGGGGGTAGGGCATATCTGAACAAAAGGCAGGAGACAGCTTATCCAGACTTAAACATCCCTGTCTAACAGCTCTGAAGGAGGAGTGGATCTGCCAGCATGATGTTCGAGCTCCAATAATGGACAGACTGCCTCCTCAAGTGGGTCCCTGAGTCCCATGTAGCCTGACTGGGAGAAACCTCCCAGTAGGGGCCGACAGACACCTTATACAGGCAGGTGCCCCTCTGGGATGAAGCTTCCAGAAGAAGGATCAGGCAGCAATATTTGCTGTCCTTCAGCCTCCACTGGTGATACCTAGGCAAACAGGGTCTGGAGTGGACTTCCAGCAAACTTCAACAGACCTGCAACTAAGGGGCCTGTTAGAAAATTCCAAAAACCAGAAGGCCTCTTCTCCTCCAAAGTATCACAGCTCCTCACTAGCAAGGGAAGAAAACTGGACAGAGAATGAGTTTGATGAGTTGAGAGAAGTAGGCTTCAGAAGGTGGGCAATAACAAACTTCTCCAAGCTAAAGGAGCATGTTCTAACCCATTGCAAGGAAGCTAAAATTCTTGAAAAAAGGTTAGATGAATGGCTAACTAGAATAAACAGTGCAGAAAAGAGCTTAAATGACCTGACGGAGCTGAAAACCACAGTACAAGAACTTGGTGAAGCATACACAAGCTTCAGTAGCCAATTTGATCAAATGGAAGAAAGGATATCAGTGATTGAAGATCAAATGGAATAAAGTGAGAAGACAAGATTAGAGAAAAAAGAGTGAAAAGAAATGAACAAAGCCTCCAAGAAATATGGGACTATGTGAAAAGACCAAGTCTACGTTTGCTTGGTGTACCTGAAAGTGACCGGGAGAATGGAACCAAGTTAGAAAACACTCTTCAGGATATTATCCAGGAGAACTTCCCCAGTGAAGGAGAAATAAAATCCTTTACAGACAAGGAAATGCTGAGAGATTTTGTCATCACTAGGCCGGCCTTACAAGAGCTCCTGAAGTAAGCAGTAAACATGGATAGAAACAACCGGTACCGGCCACTGAAAAAACATGCCAGATTATAAAGACCATTGTTGCTATGAAGAAACTGCATCAATTAACAGGCAAAATAATCAGCTAACATCATAATGACAGGATCAAATTCACACATAAAAATATGAACCTTAAATGTAAATGGGCTAAATGCCCCAGTTAAAAGACACAGACTGGCAAACTGGATAAAGAATCAAGACTCATTGGTGTGCTGTATTCAGGAGACCTATCTCATGTGCAAAGACACACATAGGCTCAAAATAAAGGGATGGAGGAATATTTACCAAGCAAATGGAAAGCAAAAAAAAAAAAATGCAGGGCATTGCAATCCTGGTCTCTGATAAAACATACTTTAAGCCATCAAAGATCAAAAGAGACAAAGAAGGCCATTACATAATGGTAAATGGATCAATTCAACAAGAAGAGCTAACTATCCTAAACATATATGCACCCAATACAGGAGCACCCAGATTCATAAAGCAAGTTCTTACAGACCTACAAAGAGACTTACACTCCCACACAATAATAATGTTAGACTTTAACACCCCACTGTCAATACTGGACAGATCAACAAGACAGAAAATTGACAAGGATATCCAGAACTTGAACACAGCTCTGGACCAAGCAGACCTAAGAGACATCTACACAACTCTCCACCCCAAATCAGCAGAATATACATTCTTCTCAGCATCACATCACACTTATTCTAAAATTGAGCACATAATTGGAAGTAAAACATTCCTCAGCAAATGTAAAAGAACAGAAATCACAACAAACTGTCTCTTAGACCACAGTGCAATCAAATTAGAACTCAGGATTAAGAAACTCACGCAAAACTGCACAACTACATGGAAACTGAACAACCTGCTCCTAAGTGACTACTGGGTAAATAACAAAATAAAGGCAAAAATAAAGCTGTTCTTTGAAACCAATGAGAACAAAAACACAACGTACCAGAATCTCGGACACATTTAAAGCAGTGTATAGAGGGAAATTTATAGTGCACTAAATGCCCATAAGAAAAAGCAGGAGAGATATAAATTTGACACCCTAACATTACAATTGAAAGAACTAGAGAAGCAAGAGCAAACAAATTCGAAAGCTAACAGAAGACAAGAAATAACTAAGATCAGAGCAGAACTGAAGGAGATAGAGGCACAAAACCCTTCAAAAAAATCAATGAATCCAGGAGCTGGTTTTTTGAAAAGATCAACAAAATAGACCAATTGCAAGAGTAATAAAGAAGAAAAGAGAGAAGAATCAAATAGACGCAATAAAAAATGATAAAGGGGATATCACCACCAATCCCACAGAAATACAAACTGCTGTCAGAGAATACTATAAACACCACTATGCAAATAAACTAGAAAATCTAGAAGAAATAGACAAATTCCCGGATACATACACCCTTCCAAGACTAAACCGGGAAGAAGGTGAATCTCTGAATAGACCAATAACAGGTTCTGAAATTGAGGCAATAATTAATAGTCTACTAACCAAAAAAAGTCCAGAACCAGACAGATTCACTGCTGAATTCTACCAGAGGTACAAAGAGGAGCTGGTACTATTCCTTCTGAAATTATTCGACCAATGGAAAAAGAGGGAATCCTCCCTAACTCATTTTATGAGGCCATTATCATCCTGATACCAAAGCCTGGCAGAGACACAACAAAAGAAGAGAATTTTAGGCCAATATCTCTGATGAACATTGATGCAAAAATCCTCAATAAAATACTGGCAAACCAAATCCAGCAGCACATCAAAAAGCTTATCCACCATGATCAAGTCGGCTTCATCCCTGGGCTGCAAGGCTGGTTCCACATATGCAAATGAATAAATGTAATCCATCACATAAACGGAACCAATGACAAAATCCACATGATTATCTCAATAGATGCAGAAAAGGCTAAAAACTCCCAAAAAACTAGGTATTGATGCAATGTATCTCAACATAATAAGAGCTATTTATGACAAGCCCACAGCCAATATCATACTGAATGGGAAAAAACTGGAAGCATTCCCTTTGAAAACTGGCACAAGACAAGGATGCCCTCTCTCACCACTCCTATTCAACATAGTATTGGAAGTTCTGCCCAGGGCAATCAGGCAAGAGAAAGCAATAAATGGCATTCAAATAGGAAGAAAGGAAGTTAAATTGTCTCTGTTTGCAGATGACATGATTGTATATTTAGAAAACCCCATCATCTCAGCCCCAAATCTCTTCAGGCTGATAGGCAACTTCAGCAAAGTTTCAGAATACAAAATCAATGTGCAAAAATCACAAGCATTCCTATACACCAATAACAGACAAACAGAGAGCCAAATCATGAGTGAACTCCCATTCACAATTGCTTCAAAGAGAATAAAATATCTAGGAATACAACTTACAAGGGATGTGAAGGAGGTCTTCAAGGAGAACTACAAACCACTGCTCAACAAAATAAAAGAGGACACAAACAAATGGAAGAACATTCCATGCTGATGTATAGGAAGAACCAATCTCGTGAAAATGGCCTTATTGCCCAAAGTAATTTATAGATTCAATGCTATCCCCATCAAACTACCACTGACTTTCTTCACAGAATTGGAAAACAAACTACTTTAAACTTCATATGGAACCCAAAAAGAGCCTGTATAGCCAAGACAATCCTTCACAAGAAGAACAAAGCTGGAGGCATCACGCGACCTGACTTCAAACTTTACTACAAGGCTACAGTAACCAATACATCATGGTACTGGTACCAAAATAGATATATAGACCAATGGAACCTAACGGAGGGCTCAGAAATAACATCACACATCTGCCACCATCTGATCTTTGACAAACTTGACACACACAAGCAATGGGGAGAAGATTCCCTATTTAATAAATGCTGTTGGGAAAACTGGCTAGCCATATGCAGAAAACTGAAACTAGACCCCTTCCTTACACCTTATACAAAAATCAACTCAAGATGGATCAAAGACTTAAACATAAGACCTAGGACCATAAAAATCCTAGAAGAAAACCAGGCCAATACCATTCAGGACATAGGCATGGACAAAGCCTTCATATCTAAAACACCAAAAGCAATGACAACAAAAGCCAAAATTGGCACATGGGATCTAATTAAACTAAAGAGCTTCTGCACAGCAAAAGAAACTATCATCAGAGTTAGCAGGCAACCCACAGAATGGGAGAAAATTTTTGCAATCTATTGATCTGACAAAGGGCTAATATCCAGAATCTACAAATAACTTAAAAAAAAATTTATAAGGAAAAAGCAAACAACCCCATCAAAAAATGGGCAAAGGATATGAACAGACACTTCTCAAAAGAAGGCATTTCTGCAGTCAACAGACATATGAAAAAGTGCTCATCATCACTGGTCATTAGAGAAATGCAAATCAAAACCACAATGAGATACCATCTTGTGCCAGTTAGAATGGCCATCATTACAAAGTCAGGAAACAACAGATGCTGGAGAGGTTGTGGAAAAACAGCAACACTTTTACACTGTTGGTGGAAGTGTAAATTAGTTCAACTACTGTGGAAGACAGTGTGGCGATTCCTCAAGGATCTAGAAGTAGCAATCA
Source organism: Mandrillus leucophaeus (assembly GCF_000951045.1). Taxonomy (NCBI): domain Eukaryota; kingdom Metazoa; phylum Chordata; class Mammalia; order Primates; family Cercopithecidae; genus Mandrillus; species Mandrillus leucophaeus. Next base: position 3,975,440 of record NW_012102188.1, read on the forward strand.
CATTACTGGGAATATACCCAAAGGATTATAAATCATTCTATGATAAATACACATGCATACATGTGTTTATTGTGGCACTATTCCAATAGCAAAGACTTGCAACCAACCCAAATGTCCATCAGTGATCGAATGGATTAAGAAAATGTGGCACATATACACCATGGAATCCTACGCAGCCATAAAAAAGAATGAGTTCATGTCCTTTGCAGGGACATGGATAAAGCCGGAAACCATCATTCGCAGCAAACTATCACAAGATCAAAAAACCAAACACTGCCTGTTCTCATTCATAAGTGGGAGTTGAACAATGAGAACACATGAGACACAGGGAGGGGATCATCACACACTAGGGCCCGTGGGTGTGGGGGCTTGGGGAGGGATAACATCAGGAGAAATACCTAATGTAGGTGATGGGTTGATGGGTGCAGCAAACCACCATGGCACATGTATTTCTATTTAACAAAACTGCATGTTCTGCATATGTAACCCAGAAGTTAAAGTATGATAATAATAAAAGAAGACAAAAGGGACAGTATACAATCATGAAAGGACTAGCCAAATAGGAAAATATCACAAACCTAAATATATATGCACCTAACACTGGAGCTCCCAATTTTATAAAGCAATCACTACTGGACCTGAGAAATGAGATAAATGGCAACACAATAGTAGCGGGGGACTTCAATACTCCACTGACAGCACTAGACAGGTCATCAAGACAGAAAATCAACAAACAAACAATGGATTTAAACTATATCCTAGAACAAATAGACTTAACAGACATTTACAGGACATTCTATGCAACAACTGCAGAATATAAATTCTTTTTATCAGCACATGAAACATTCTCCAAGACAGACCTTGTAATAGGCCACAAAATAAGCCTCAATAAATTTAAGAAAACTGAAATCATATCGGTCTCTCAGACCAAGTGGAATAAAACTGGAAATTAACTTCAAAAGGAATCTGCAAAGCTATACGAATACATGGAAATTAAATACTCTTTTCTTGAATGATCCTTGGGTCAACAATGAAATCAAGATGGAAATTAAAAAA
>NW_012102188.1:3978040-3982316 GCF_000951045.1 Mandrillus leucophaeus
TTTGACAAACTTGACACACACAAGCAATGGGGAGAAGATTCCCTATTTAATAAATGCTGTTGGGAAAACTGGCTAGCCATATGCAGAAAACTGAAACTAGACCCCTTCCTTACACCTTATACAAAAATCAACTCAAGATGGATCAAAGACTTAAACATAAGACCTAGGACCATAAAAATCCTAGAAGAAAACCAGGCCAATACCATTCAGGACATAGGCATGGACAAAGCCTTCATATCTAAAACACCAAAAGCAATGACAACAAAAGCCAAAATTGGCACATGGGATCTAATTAAACTAAAGAGCTTCTGCACAGCAAAAGAAACTATCATCAGAGTTAGCAGGCAACCCACAGAATGGGAGAAAATTTTTGCAATCTATTGATCTGACAAAGGGCTAATATCCAGAATCTACAAATAACTTAAAAAAAAATTTATAAGGAAAAAGCAAACAACCCCATCAAAAAATGGGCAAAGGATATGAACAGACACTTCTCAAAAGAAGGCATTTCTGCAGTCAACAGACATATGAAAAAGTGCTCATCATCACTGGTCATTAGAGAAATGCAAATCAAAACCACAATGAGATACCATCTTGTGCCAGTTAGAATGGCCATCATTACAAAGTCAGGAAACAACAGATGCTGGAGAGGTTGTGGAAAAACAGCAACACTTTTACACTGTTGGTGGAAGTGTAAATTAGTTCAACTACTGTGGAAGACAGTGTGGCGATTCCTCAAGGATCTAGAAGTAGCAATCACATTACTGGGAATATACCCAAAGGATTATAAATCATTCTATGATAAATACACATGCATACATGTGTTTATTGTGGCACTATTCCAATAGCAAAGACTTGCAACCAACCCAAATGTCCATCAGTGATCGAATGGATTAAGAAAATGTGGCACATATACACCATGGAATCCTACGCAGCCATAAAAAAGAATGAGTTCATGTCCTTTGCAGGGACATGGATAAAGCCGGAAACCATCATTCGCAGCAAACTATCACAAGATCAAAAAACCAAACACTGCCTGTTCTCATTCATAAGTGGGAGTTGAACAATGAGAACACATGAGACACAGGGAGGGGATCATCACACACTAGGGCCCGTGGGTGTGGGGGCTTGGGGAGGGATAACATCAGGAGAAATACCTAATGTAGGTGATGGGTTGATGGGTGCAGCAAACCACCATGGCACATGTATTTCTATTTAACAAAACTGCATGTTCTGCATATGTAACCCAGAAGTTAAAGTATGATAATAATAAAAGAAGACAAAAGGGACAGTATACAATCATGAAAGGACTAGCCAAATAGGAAAATATCACAAACCTAAATATATATGCACCTAACACTGGAGCTCCCAATTTTATAAAGCAATCACTACTGGACCTGAGAAATGAGATAAATGGCAACACAATAGTAGCGGGGGACTTCAATACTCCACTGACAGCACTAGACAGGTCATCAAGACAGAAAATCAACAAACAAACAATGGATTTAAACTATATCCTAGAACAAATAGACTTAACAGACATTTACAGGACATTCTATGCAACAACTGCAGAATATAAATTCTTTTTATCAGCACATGAAACATTCTCCAAGACAGACCTTGTAATAGGCCACAAAATAAGCCTCAATAAATTTAAGAAAACTGAAATCATATCGGTCTCTCAGACCAAGTGGAATAAAACTGGAAATTAACTTCAAAAGGAATCTGCAAAGCTATACGAATACATGGAAATTAAATACTCTTTTCTTGAATGATCCTTGGGTCAACAATGAAATCAAGATGGAAATTAAAAAACTATTTGAATAAAATGATAATAGTGACACGACCAACCAAAACCTCTGGTATACAGCCAAAGTGGAGCTAAGAGGAAAGTTCATAGTATTAAATGCCTACATCAAAATGTCTGAAAGAGCACAAATAGAAAATGTAAACTCACACCTCCAGGAACTAGAGAAAACAGAACAAACCAAATCCAAACCCAGGAGAAGAAAAGAAATGACCAAGATCAGGGCAGAACTAAATGATATTAAAACAAAAAAGATAAATGAAACAAAAAGCTCATTCTTTGAAAAGATAAAATCAATAGACCATTAGTGAGATTAATCAAGAAAAGAAGAAGATCAAAATAAGCTCAATTAGAAAATGGGAGATATTACAACCAATATCACAAAAATAGAAAAGATCATTTAAGACTACTATGAACACCTTTAAGCACACAAACTAGCAAACCTAGAAGAGATGGATAAGTTCCTGGAAGTATATAACTCTCCTAGATTAAACCAGGAAGAAATAGAAACTCTGAGCAGACCAATAGCAAGTAGTGACATTGAAACAGTATTAAAAAATTGCCAACAAAAAAGTCTAGGAACAGATTAATTAAGAGCTGAATTCTATGAGACATTCAAAGAAGAATTGGCACCAATCTTATTGAAACTATTCGAAAGATAGAGAAAGAGGCAGTTCTCCCTAAATGACTCCGTGAAGCCAGTATTATCCTAATATAAAAGCCAGGAAAGGACATAACCAAAAAAATTACAGACCAATATCCCTCGTGAACATAGATGCAAAAATATTCAACAAAATACTAGCTAACTGAATCCCACAGCATATCAAAAAGATAATACACCATGATCAAGTGGAGTTCATACCAGGGAGGCAGAGCTGGTTTAGCACATGCAAGTGAATAAATGTGATACACCACATAAACAGAAGTAAAAACAAAAATCATACGATCATCTCAATAGATTCAGGAAAAGCCTTTGACAAAATCCAGTACCCCTTTATGATCAAAACCCTCAGCAAAATCAGCATTGAAGGGACGTACCTTAAGATAGTAAAAGCCATCTAGGACAAGCCCACAGCCAGCGTTTTACTGAATAGGGGAATGATGAAAGTATTTTTCCTGAGAACTGGAAGAAGATAAGGTTGCCCACTTTCACCACTTCTATTCAACATAGTACTGGAAGTCCTAGCCAGACAAGAGAAAGAAAGAAAGGGCATCCAAATTGGTAAAGAGGAAGTCAAAATGTTGCTGTTTTCCAGTAACATGACTGCATACCTAGAAAACTCTAAAGACTCATCCAAAAAGCTCCTAGATCTGATGAATGAATTCAGTAAAGTTTCAGGATACAAAATCAATGTACACAAATTAGTAGCACTGCTATACACCAACAGTGACCAAGCTAAGAATCAAATCAAGAACTCAACCCCCTTTACAATAGCTGCAAAAAATAAAATACTTAGTAATATGCCTAATTAAAGAGGGGAAATACTCTACAAGGAAAACTACAAAAAACTTGTGAAAGAAATCATAGATGACACAAACAAATAGAAGCACACCCCATGCTGATGGATGGGTAGGATCAATATTGTGAAAATGACCATACTGCCAAAAGCAATCGATAAATTCAACGCAATTCCCATCAAAATACCATCTTTTTTTTTTTTTTTTTTTTTGAGACAGAGTCTCACTCTTGTCTAGGCTGGAGTGCAATGGCGTGATCTTGGCTCACCGCAACCTCCACCTCCCGGGTTCAAGTGATTCTCCTGCCTCAGCCTCTTGAGTAGCTGGGATTACAGGCATGTGCCACCATGGCCAGCTAATTTTGTATTTTTAGTAGAGATGGGGTTTCACCATGTTGACCAGGTTGGTCTTGAACTCCTGACCCACCTTGGCCTCCCAAAGTGTTGAGATTATAGGCATGAGTGTCTGTGCCCAACTGTCATTATTTTAAACATAACTAGAAAAAATAATTGTAAAACTTATGTGGAACAAAAAAGGAGCTTGCATAGCCAAAGCAAGCCTAAGCAAAAAGAACATATCTGGAGGCATCACATTACCCAACTTTAAACTATACTACAAATCTATAGTTACCAAAACAGCATGGTACTTGTATAAAAACAGGCACATAGACCAATGGAACAGAATAGAAAACTCAGAAATAAAGTGAAATACTTACAGCCAACTGGCCTTTGACAAGGCAAACAAAAACATAAAGTGGGGAAAGGACATCCTATTCAACAAATGGTGCTGGGATAATTGGCAAGCCACATATAGAAGAATGAAACTGGATTCTCATTTTTAACCTTATACAAAAATCAACTCAAGATGGATCAAAGACTTAAATCTAAGACCTGAAACCATAAAAGTTCTAGAAGATAACATTGGAAAATCTCTTCTAGACATTGGCCTAGGCAAAGAGTTTATGGCCAAGACACCCTAGAAGCAAACACAACAAAAACAAAGATAAATAGA
>NW_012102188.1:3982366-3982749 GCF_000951045.1 Mandrillus leucophaeus
AGACTCATCCAAAAAGCTCCTAGATCTGATGAATGAATTCAGTAAAGTTTCAGGATACAAAATCAATGTACACAAATTAGTAGCACTGCTATACACCAACAGTGACCAAGCTAAGAATCAAATCAAGAACTCAACCCCCTTTACAATAGCTGCAAAAAATAAAATACTTAGTAATATGCCTAATTAAAGAGGGGAAATACTCTACAAGGAAAACTACAAAAAACTTGTGAAAGAAATCATAGATGACACAAACAAATAGAAGCACACCCCATGCTGATGGATGGGTAGGATCAATATTGTGAAAATGACCATACTGCCAAAAGCAATCGATAAATTCAACGCAATTCCCATCAAAATACCATCTTTTTTTTTTTTTTTTTTTT
>NW_012102188.1:3983404-4037067 GCF_000951045.1 Mandrillus leucophaeus
TTAATTAAACTAAAAAGCTTCTGCACAGCAAAAGAAATAATCAGCAGAGTTAACAGACAACCCACAGCGTGGGAGAAAATATTAACAAACTATGCATCTGATACAGGAGTAATATCCAGAATTGCCAAGGAACTCAAAGAAATCAACAAGAAGAAACAAACCCATCAAAAAGTGGTCTAAGGACATGAATAGACAATTCTCAAAATAAGATATACACATGGCCAACCAACATATGAAAATGCACATCACTAATTATTAGGAAAATGCAAATCAAAATTACAATGTGATACCACCTTATTCCTGCAAGAATGACCATGATTAAAAAATTAAAAAATGATAGATGTTGGCATGGATATGGTAAAAAGGAAATAGTTTTACACTGCTGGTGTGAATGTAAATTAGTACCACCACTATGGAAGACAGTATGGGGAGTCCTTAAAGAACTAAAAGTAGAGCTACCACTTGATCCAGCAAACTAGTAAAACTCTACTGGATATCTACCCAGAGGAAATGAAGTCATTATATGAAAAAGACACTTGCACATGCATGTTTATAACAGCACAATTTGCAACTGCAAAAATATGGAAAAGGCCTAAATGCTTATCAACCAATGAGTGGATAAATGTGATGTATATATCATGGACTACTACTCAGCTATAAACAGAAATGAAGTAATGGTATTCACAGCAACCTGGATGCAGTTGGTGACTATTATTCCTTTTTATTTATTTATTTATATTTTGAGACAGAGTCTCACTCTGTTGCCCAGGCTGGAATGCAGTGGCGCAATTTTGGCTCGCTGCAAGTTCCACCTGCCGGGGTTCACACCATTCTCCTGCCTCAACTTCCTGAGTAGCTGGGACTACAGTCGCCCACCACCACGCCTGGCTAATTTTTTGTATTTTTCATAGAGACAAGGTTTCACAGTGCTAGCCAGGATGATCTCAATCTCTTGTCTTCATGATCTGCCCGCCTCAGGCTCTGAAAGTGCTGGGATTACAGGCGTGAGCCACTGCACCCGGCCTGGAGACCATTAGAAGTAACTCAGGAATGAAAAACCAAACATGGTGTGTTCTCACTTATAAGTGGGAGCTAAACTATGAGGATGCAAAGGCATAAGAATGATATAAAGGACTATGGGCACTTGGGCAGAAGTGTGGGAGGAGGTGAGGGATAGAAGATTACACATTGGGTGCAGTATACCCTGCTTGGGTGATGGGTGCACCAAAATCTCAGAAATCACACACAGAGAACTTATCCATGTAACAACACACATGTTTCCCCAAAACTATTGAAATAATAATAGTAATAAGTAAATAAAAAAAGAAGATACTTGGGAGAAGAGGTGGGTATCTTTCAAAATAAGCAAGCTGTATTTCCTCCTTCTGATTGGAGAAACAAAAATATATGGCATCCTCACTGCTCTGGCATGGCACAAAAGCAGCATGGTGCCGTTTTGTCTCTGTTGCTGCTTTTGATGTCTCCTGACTCTACATCTGAGCTTATTTCTGACTGTGGGCCTCCTGGGAAGACCTCTTGGCAGATAGACCTCACAAAAGCCCCTTACTCTCTAAGATAAGTTCCTACCTCATCCAGAAGTGAAGAAGAGGGGTTCAGTTTAGTGTGAGAGTCACCTGGTTTGGAGATCTCCAGGCTCGCCTTGCAGGCCTCCTCTCTCCTCACTAGCAGTTCTGTCTCATGTCTGTCCTTCTTGCCTAGCTTGCCCAGCCCGTGCTGCTCCTTTGCTCCCTGGCACAGACACAGGGCTGGGGGAGGTGAGGGCTGTGCTAGCACTTACAAAGCTGTATAGAGCAAGGACAAACAGAAAGAGGAACTTTGACATTACCTGAATAGATAGAAGGAAAGAAGCCAGGATTCTGTCTACCCAGAGGGGAAAGAGGAAATAGAAGCCATGGTCAGTGAAGGACACAAGTTGGTTATTGAACCCAGTCCTAAATCAAGGCTTGGAGACCAGTCAGGAACACTGTGCCATAATTTTTTATTTTACATAGAAACTTATGAGACAGATTTGAATCAGGAATTGCACATGCAAAAGATGTTGCTGATGAAGATCTTTTGTTTCAAATGACAAAATTTTAGTATTTTAAGAAAGCATACAAATCAAATCAGCTATATTCTTCCTCACTAGTTCTTTCCTGTTAGGGTTCTTAATTCTTTTCCTCAGAAGTCAGAGCAAGTTATGGTGGGAGGTAGAGATTTTGGAAGGAGGAATCTAGAGACCTAGAGAGGAAGAAAACTGGCTCAAAAAGGACACGTCTTCTATGTTTTTGGATGAGGTAGGAATCGACTCCAGAGTGCAGTGAGACTGCAGGAGGAAGCAGGCTGCCTGCTATGGAAACCATATACAAGGTATTTTGTGTGGAATTTTGTATGCTACATGGCAAGGTGGTTGGAGAAGTTGGAGTTGACGTGCAAAATATTTTGCATAGACAAACTTTCAAGTATGACTTGCCTTCTCTTCTACCATGGAGCTCTAACTCTGAGACAAAATACTGTGAAATTAAAATTCAAATATTATTCTTACTTTCATCATATCTTCATAGAAAAGATAAAGAATGGGGTGGCTGTCTTTCTTCTTCCACCAGCCTTTCACATGGTCGAACCAGGACCCCCATACCACTGAAAGAAAGACACATACATATGTGGGCCATGGGAAGCTGAGAGTAGAAAAACCCAGGGAAAAAAACTGAGCTGTTTCCATAAGATACAAATGGAATATGTGATCAGGAGAACTTACTTATCACACTTGTTTCTGTCTGTCTCTGTTTCAGCACAACTTTTCTTCCTTTTGGAAACTGGCAAGATTACTCTGTTAGTCTCCAGAACCTCTTAGGCTTGAATCTTAGATTTGACCCTTAGAGCTGCATGACCCTGGGCAAGTTACTTAACCTCTCCGAGTCTGTGCTTTTTAAAAACAATCTTCTGAAAGGAGGTTAGTAATAGTAACTGTCTTGTAAGGTAATGTTTGTATAAATGTATTCTGAGCAGTGCACACAAGATAGGCAGAAAGCCCTGCTTTTGGAAGTACATTTTATGGGGGAGACAAAAGAGATAGATGTGAAATATGCGGAATGCTAGAACACAGTGTGTGCTTAGCAAAACAAATAACCCAAATAACAAAACAAATACCCAGGGAAGGAGAGGGAAAACGTTGAGAGTACATAGGAGGCTGACTATTAGGTAGGCTGGTCAGAAGAAGGGATTATTGAGCACAACCCCGAAAAAAGGGAAAGGAGGAACCCTGCTGGGCAGAGGGTACAGCCAGGGGAGGCACTGGGTAGGAGGTTCTGGGTGTGCCTGGGGGACCAGGACAGAGTGAGTGAGGCCAGCAGAGTAGGGAGAGATGCAAGAAGTGTGAGGCCTGGCCCTGTGGGCCTGTGCGATGCCCTAAGTACTCTGACTTTACTCTGAGTGAGATGGGATGCCAGTCGTGGGCTTCCGATAGAGGAGTTGCATGGTCTGACTTCCCTTTTAGTAGAATCTCTCTGGTTTCTCTGTTGAGAGTAGAGTGTAGGTTGGCAAGGGCAAAAGTGGGGGCAGAGGCTGTTTCGTTCATCCAGGGAAAATCTGATGATACTTTGGCCCAAACTAAGTCCAGAATCTGACCAATCCTCGCACTTCCGGAAGTGTGCAATCTAATCACACTTAGCGTTGACAGATTTTCTCGTGGGGTTTTTCTTTCGGGGGCTGGATGGGGTATATGAGAAACAAAGAGGCTCAAGATAAGATCAAGATTTTAGGCCTGAGTAATTTAAGGGACCGAGTCACAATTAACAAGAAGGAGAGACTGAAGGAAAAGCAGGTTCTGCAGGAGAGGCAGGAATTAAGATTTGGACACATGAAGTCTAAGATGCCCCATAAACGTCCCGGTGGAATGTTGGTAAGGCAGCTGGGTCTATGCACCTGGAGCCCACAGCCAAGACCAGGACTAGTGCAAATCTTGGAGTCATCAGCAGACAGGTGACATCTGAAACCACAAAGTGAGTGATATTGAGCAAGGAATGATGTAGGTAGAAGAGAGAAAGGAGCCAACTGTAGACATCTGGGAGATAAAGAGAAACCAGCAAAGGAGATGGGAAGGAACAGAGACGTGGGAGGAATGTCAGGGGAGGCTGGGGTCCTGGGAGCCAATAAGAAATCATTTCAAGGAAGAGAGAGTGTGACCAATTGCGTTAGATGATGTTGATGGATTAAATGAGATGAGGACAGAGTATTGATCATTGGGTTTAGTGATGTGGAAGTCATGGTGACCCTGGCAGAACAGGTTTGGTGGTGTTGGGAAAGAAACTGAGGATAATAGTGTAAGCCAGTGCTACAAGGTGTTTGCAGTAAATGGAGGGAAAGATGGGGGAGGTAACTGGGGTTGGGGAGGTAGGGTCGACAGAGTGGTTTTTAAATGTTATTTTATTTTAAGGTGGGAGAAATAATAGTATGGGCCAATGCTAAGACGTATAAAAGCATTAGTCTGGTAGTGCCTAGGACACAGTATAATAGTAAGTGTCTGACACATAGTAGCTACTCAACAAAAGTCATTTGAAAATTTAAGTAAAAAATTCAGTAATATTTTCCCCTTTCTTCTATTATATTATCCTTTCTCCCAAAATTTGCCTTTCTTATGTTTCATTCACACAGCGTAAAGATTAGGTAGGATGTGTCTAAAAGTCTCTTTGATACTAGGATGTCTAAGAGCACTTCAGTCCCACTCCCAGTGATAGCTTCCAATCATGAGGGAGTATCTATTCAACCTCTTTCTCTCTTCTGGCATGCAATGTAGTCATAGGGTGACCAGGCATTCTATTCTGTATAGGGCTGTGTCAGTTTAATTACTGAGAATCCTGTGCTGCAGGAACCTGCTTAGGTCAGGGCAAGCTGTATGGGTAGATGACCGAGACATAGGGCCAGTCTATCTGCACTTTGGCAGAAAGCACTTGTGCTACTCCAGCTGGGTGACATGCCTCACCTTGGCACTCCCCCTCATAAATAGGGGGAGCTGCTACTGTTCTACTTCTTATTCTTGATTCCTTCTACCCATGTTCCATGCTATTGGCCCTGAAGATGCTTCTTCAGGAGTTTCTCTCTCTCTGTCTCTCTCTGTCTCTCTCTCTCTCTCTCTTTCTCTCTCTGTGTGTGTGTGTGTGTGTAGAGGAGTAGCCCTAAGGCTGTGTTTGACGTCAGTGCTTCTCTTCTCTGGTGTGCAACTTGCCTGATGCAGGGCAAGGAGTTGGAACTATCCTCTCAGCTCTCTGATTTAGGAACAGTTGTCTACATCAGCCCAGTCCTGGCCCTGCACGAGCCCAATGTCTCAACTTGTCAATGAGGTCACTTTCTTAGGGATCACTCTTTGTCCAAAGACATTCTGACATCATTGTTAGAACACCTACAAGGAAATTTACTGTAGAAATTCAACAGTGAAACTACCTTGGGGTACAATGGATCATTTTCAAAGTATATCTCATAAGGAAAAGACTATAATAATAATAATAATAATAATAATTTTTGTCATTTAAGGTTATGAAAGTCAAATGGCAATCAAAGGTATCATATTTTCCTGCATTACTGGTGGTTTGTTACTAATGGAAAGGACTACTTTATTACATTTATTTATAATTATTTTAGAGAAAAAAATATAGGTGACAAGGCAGTTGTTTCTCCATAGGACTATATAAATAATTAGCAAAGGTGTTTCAGTTTTAAATTTTGAACTTGAATAATAAAAAGTGCTTTGGTGCAAATATTTAGGTTTTAATCATGCAAAGTTGTCAATTCAACTTCATGGTGCAAACCAGTTTGATGTTACATTTATATTGTACTTCCCCAAAAGTATAACCTTGTAAAGCTTCCTTAAATTACCATTTTTGAAAACTTTTGAGAAATCTTTTAATTATGGAAGTATTCAAATATATGCAAGAGTAGAGGAAATAGTGTAATGAATTTCCATGAACCAATTATCCAACTTCAATAATTTCATCACCTTTTCGTACTCTTTAGGCTTCTTTAGGAGAACAGTTGATGTATTAAAAGATATAGCAGCATTTGAGACTTAGAAAAACATCAAGAAACTTGTGAAGACTCAGTTTTGACACTGGAAGCATACTGAAAGATCATACATTTTTGCACGTGACAGTTTGTGAGCCTGCAGTGTCAGGGGCCACCACTGCACCACCAATTCAAATGATGGTTGTGATTGGAAAACTTGCATGCACACTAAACCTTTTCTTTCTTTCCAGTTGAACATGTAGGCAATTGGACATGGTTACCAGCCAGTCAAGACTTCAACTGCCAAGCACACAGGGTTTGAGCTTAACCAAACCTGCCTATGTTCAAATTCTAGCCACTGCTCTCGCTAACAGGGTAATCATAGGCAAGTTACTCAAACTCACTGAGCCTCAGTTTCATCACCTACAAATGATGAATATACTTACCAAGCTTATGAGGTTGTTCTAAAGATTAAACAAGTTAATGCATTTAAAACATTTAACATAGGCTTAGAGTTGGGACCTTCTCTTATAGCTGGCTTGCCTGTAATACTGGTTTGACTTCCTTCAGAGGATATATTGCAATTGGAAGCAAATCCACTGACCACAGATTACAGCCAGGGCTATGCCACATCTCTCAGGATGTGGCCTCTAGTCCTTCCCTCCAAGAAAATCTGAGTCCCTTCTGTGGATGAATTTTGTTTCCCAAGAAGGAGAATTTTATGGGGGAAAACTTATCCTCTGCAGATATAGGTGAAGGCTGGTTTCATGCACTTGGCTCACCATTGCCTGCCAGGAATGTTTCGAAGTACTCATCCCAGCTTCCTGGGTTAGGGAGTGCTTTGTTCATCCTTTGAAAATGGTAGTAGGACACCAGATTATCCTTGGGATTTCTGGCCACATAGATTATCTAAAGTGATGAGAAGAAACAAAATAAACGATAGGACAAGTTAGAAATTGGGCATTCAGTGTGCAGAGCATATGTGTTCTGGTAACCATGTCCTAAAGGTCATGAATGCATCTTTGTTCTCTTCCACTCATCATCCAGCAGCCAGAATGATCTTATAAAAATGCAAATCAGATGATGTTGCTTCCTTGTGCATAACTTCTCAATTTCTGTACATTGTTCTTATGATTAAGTTCAAAGTTCTCAACCTGGTGGTCAGGGTCTGTGTAATCTCACCCTCTGATTCCCTTTGCTCATTCTTTCCCAGTCACACTTACCTTCCCTTCTTCTGTGGTAGTGCTGATTTCATGGTTGTCCTATAATGTTTCTGGTTGTCCTTCTTTAGTGTGTCCTGCTCTGCCATTTTGCTCTTAAATCAGAGTGTCTTAAAATGATGACCTTCAAGAGGTCTGTCCCTCTCTCTAAAAGTGTATGCAAAATTTTTTTATAGATGTGCACTTTGTCAGGAGTGGAGTCACAACTTTCTGTAGATTCTCGATGGAGTTTATGATCACTAAAAGTTTGAAATCTTTAAATGTTGGCCTTCTTTAGTGCTCTGCCTAGGGCCTACTTTTATTTTCACTATATTTATTTATTTTTTTTTTTGTTATCTGTTTCTATTGCGATAAATTTCATATGTTTATGACTCACAAATTTGTTTCTAGTACATGTCTGTCTCCTGAGCTAGAGACTCATGTATCTGTATCCCTACCTGAATGTTCTGCATGCATTTTAGACTCGATGGGTTCGAAATTCAATCCATCTTCACACAAACTAACTGCTTCTCTTTTATGATCTCTTTCCATTAATGGTACCACCATCAACAGTTACAATGACAAAACGATATGAGATGCTTCTTTTTCCATGTCTTCTATAGCCAGTCCTTGAGAGATCTTGTAAATTCTGTCTGTTGTTACATTTGGAATTCATTTTCTCACTGCCTCTGCCTTAACCCAAGCCTTTTAAATTCTTCTCCTGGACTATTGCCACCATCTCCTCACTAATATCCTGTTTTCAGTCTTGCCCCAGTTGTGTTCACCCCTCCACACCACCACATCCCCCAGGGGAGCTTTCTAAAATGTAAATGGGATCATGTCACTTCTTTGTTCACTTCACATTCTTCAGTGGGATCCAAGTAGCCTACAGGTTAAGTCCAAACATCTTAGCAGGCAAGGCTGTGCAACAGGGTGTCTCTGGCTCCTTTCCACCTCTCATGCCTCTTTTCTGGCCTTGGACCTATTTTCTTAAGTTTTGGCTTCTGCTCTTTCAGTAACATGGAATGTCCTTCCCTCTCTTATCACTTAACAAATTTATGTCTGTTCCTCATGCCCTGACTCCTCTGTCACTTTTGTTGACCCTCCTTGTCAAGAAGTTTTGTACTCCCCACTTACTGCTCCCATGACACCTTTCCTGGTTCTTAATCTCTCATTGATAAGGGTGGGATCAATATATACCCACTTTGAGAAGAGAGGACCAACATCTACTAAGCTCAGTTTTGAGCCTCTAAGCCTCTTAATAATGCGATAAGGTGGAGGTACCTGAGCATGCTTTTGGTACTTGCTAGATTGCTGTTATAGTTATTCTTATTTTACTGACACTCCTAGCCCAGGCCTGGCTCTATCTGTGCTAACAATATATTTCCATTTGCTTTCAGTCATTCAGCCACCCCTGCCCCCAGACTCCAGATCTACATAGGAAGATCTACTAGGGTCAGTAAGGTAGAGTGAGTAAGACCCTGGATGTGCTCTGGAGAACCAGAGACAGTAAAGGTGTGGATCTTGACAAGCTGTCAGAGGGAACAGAATGCCACATGGAAAGGGAAGGTGGGGACTGCTTTGGCTTAGTGCCAAGGCCCATTTATAGACCCTCCCTCTAGAGGGAGGCAATAAATGGTCTCTTGGTGCTCTGAAAGAGTTAAAAAAATTCCTTAGTGACCAATTTAAGACATACATGAAAATGCATCTGCACCCCTGTAGGCTTCAATATGGAAGATAAATTTGATGTTTACAAAAATTTGACTTTCATCAGGTCTCAGAATGATGAGGGTTTGCAGCTTGTAGGCACTTTTGGATGTTTGCAAGAGACAGTTTAGCTACAAATGAGATAAAGTGAGAGGACAGTAGCGCATGTAGTTTTTAAGATTCCTTCAGTGCCACTTTCTGATCATTTAAATACTCATTACCTTAAGACTGGTGGAAGGCCAACTACATAGAAGCTTTGGAAGACTTCTGTGGTTATAGGAGGCACAGAGTAGGTGGTGTAGAGTAGCAGAAAGAGCATGGGCTATTGGGTAATGAAGAGGTGGATTTGCAGCCCATCTCTTCCACCTTCCATGTGTTTGTCATTGGACAAGTTATGTAACACCTCTGAGCTACAGTGTGCTCAGATACCTCCACCTTATAGCATTATTAAGGGGCTAAGATGCTAAGAAATGAGCCTAGTATATGTTTATCCTCTCCCTCTTCTTGATATAGGTGTATGCTAAGCACATCCTTATCAATGAGAGATTAAGAACATAGAAGATGATAGTAGGTTCTATAATCTGCTCCTGGCAGACACACTGTAGGGATGGCTGGGCAATGGTTATGACACAATAAACTGCTCCCTATGTTCTCATGAGGAAAATTTGTCTCTGAATACTTTGCTTTAAGCTTACCTTACAGTTTTCCTCCCAGAAGGATGGAGGCAGTAGTTGTACAGGAAGATGAGTTTTCAGGGTCCTTGGGGAAGGCATTGCGTTAGCCTGGTCAATCCCTGCAAAAATTTTCCTGGTTTATTCTTTAATTTTAAAAAAAGTTTTAATTTTTATGTAATTGATCTTATCAGTTTTTTCGTAATGGCTTCTGGGTTTTGTGCCATGTTATGCCTTCTTCACTCCTAAATGATAAGAAACCATTTCTCCCTATTTTTTTTTTTAGTACTTAGCACTTTGTATGTCCTTTTGTACCTCTGATTCTTTGCTACATTGGCCTTCATTTGGTATATTATTCACTGTTAAGTGTCCTCTCCATTTCTCATCCCATTAGCCTTTAGAAATTACCACAGTTCCACTTGGCAATGGGATTGTTGGCACCAATGCAAACGAGGACAATGAGACCACATTGCGGAATTCTGGTTACATGGTGATCATCCAGGTGACCTAGAATGTGCTTAGTTTATATTTTTTAATTACCATGAAAATAAAATCATAATTAAGAAATTGTTGTAGAGGTCTTGAGGACTCTCAAAAATATATCCACAGATGGCCTCTAGGGTAAAACCAAGATCACTTAGTATGGACTAGAACACTTTTCAAAATCTGTTCCCCATTATATTTAACCCTCATTTTGGTGATTTTTCTCAAGCACACTGGTATGACACCAAATGAGCGGTTTGGGAAACCTGGCACATGTTCATCTAGTTCCCCCCACCCTACCTCTCCTCCCACAAAAAGGGAATGAGAGAGAAGACAATGAGCAAGATTTGGTTTTAGGCCATTAGTTTGTTCATTTATTTCCCAAGATGAGGTCACAAGTCAGTTGTTCAGATGGAACTAGAATAGATTTCTGTAGAAAAAGTCTAATTAAAGATGACCAGGTACCAATGCTGGTCCAACATGGACTATTTAATTCCACTGTATCCCTCAGATACCTATACCTGGAGTCCACATAGGAGACACACACACATTCACGCACACTGCATAGCTTAGTGGTTGAGAGCATGGACTTAGGAAACAGAATTCCTGGGTCCAAATCTTGGGTCTACTACCTATTAATTGTGGACCTTGAGCAATCATAATCCCTCTGTATCTCAATTTCTTCACATATAACCTGGCAGCTACCTCACAAGTTGTGAAGAATAGTGAGTTAATATGCAAAAAGTTTTTAGAATAATGTCAGCCATTTAAATACCCATCAATGATAGACTGGATAAAGAAATGTGGCACATATACACCATGGAATACAAAAAGGATGAGTTTATGTCCTTTGCAGGGACAGGGATGAAGCTAGAAGCCATCATTCTCATCAAACTAACACAAGAACAGAAAACAAAACACTGCATGTTCTCATAAGTGGGAGTTGAACAATGAGAACACATAGACACAGGGAGGGGAACATCACACACTGGGAACTGTCAGCGGGTGGGGGGGCTAGGGGAGGGATAGCATTAGGAGAAATACCTAATGTAGATGACAGGTTGATGGGTGCAGCAAATCACCATGGCACGTGTATACCTATGTAACAAACCTTCACGTTCTGCACATGTACCCCAGAACTTAAAGTATATATATATATAAAAAGAATAATGCTTGGCACCTGATGTGTACTATGAAAGTCTTAGCTATGACTATGACATTTATTATTTTTTCATGGGAAGTGCATGGTGCATCCCAAATTTGAATCTGTGGTTCTTGGTGCCAGACATCTTTGGCACTGACACACGGGTGCCACATGAGCAAGCAGGGACTCTGTTGGGTGAGAACTGTGTAGCTAACGCTTGGCACTTGTAACTGGTTGAACACTTTGTTTAATAGAGAGATTATACCTCTCTATTGTTAAGTGTTGAAGCGAAATACGTTAGGTGAAAGGATCTATCTAGATTTGCACGTGCACAAGAAAAGTTATTTTTCATCCAGTACTTAGAATTAGGGATTAATGGGAGTTTTCCCCCACCAGAATATGTTCGACTTTCAGACTGTTTACTCTTGCATTGTTCATCTTTATACGAGGACTGTGAGTTTGTAAACAGAAGACTTACCACAGTGTGTCATTCGTATCCATTCCAGGAAAGGGTGTCGAAGTTGAATGGAAGCGCGCCTGCTTTTCTCAATATCTCCATCATTTTGTATCAGGTCTACAATTTCCTGTGTCCAAGTGGTTCCTGAAATAAAGTAGAATAGAGATCTGAGGAACTGATTATTGATTTTCTGCAACTTAGAATTTAGAAACATGCTATAAAAAATTAATTTGCCTGTTAATACCTCATTTATGTTGCCTATGACATTGATTTAAAACCAACTATTAAGATTTTCTTTTTCTCACCGGAAAGGTTAAGGGCAGAAATGTGACTTCTTTATTTTCGTACTCCAATGATGTACTTAAAAAAATCTGAATATGCATTGGTATTTCTATAAAATGATAATACAAATAACTATTGTATTTAACAACAGGGATTATTTAAAATATTTGCATTTGAAGAAAATCACAGAAATTCCCAAACTCTAACTTTTACTATTAAAAGCTCTGACTGCTAATAAGTAGTCTAGTTTCTCTTCCTTTGATTACTTTTTTTAAAAAATTTTAATTTTTTTTTAGAACCAATGAGCTGACACAATGTCGATACTATGAAAAGGAAGGAAAAGTAAGAATTTCAAATAATTCACAAACTGAAAAAATGAGATTGAATGAATTCCTCTTTCAAAAAAAAAAAAAAAAAGAAAAGTTAAGCAGTGGCTTCTACAAGAAAGGTGAACTCCTTATAAATGAAAAAATGACCTTTGCTGCATTTGAGGGTAAAATTTGTTTTTCTTCACGATCTTGTCTGTGATCTCCTTCCTGATTCTGGGCTTCCTTGGACTGGGCCCTGGCCTCTGCAGTGTCTGTCCTCAGAAAGTGCATCCTTGTTTGGCTTCTGGGACCCTTGGCTGACCTGGTCCTGCTTTTCTGGGGGAAGCATGGATTTGATGTGTGTGGGGCTGTGGAATCAAATGGACTTGACTCCTATATATGATGTATGAGTCGGGTGGTTTCGGATGAATTACGTAAACCTGATGCACATTAATGATTCTCGTGTGGTTTCGCGAGTTGGAAGAGAAAATAGGCAGAATCCAGCTTGTCACAGGCACTAAAGAAGTAGTAAGTGTCTTCATGTTTCGATGGTGTTGGTGTACATCCTGAGGGCCAGAGCTAGAATAGATGGGACCACCGTGCTTGGGGAAGCCCTAGGGAAGAAGGTGCCATTCTCCTTGTGGCTCCCCCGTGCCAGTTTTCTGTGATCCTGGTCTCCTTCCCTAGTACTCTGATGGAGGTACCTGGGTGCAGTGCCATGGCTCTGGCTCCTCCTCTAGACTGTGCCCTTGTGCCAGCTGCTCAGCTCCTGGTCAGTTCCTACTCTGCACTAAAACCAATTTCTCTTTCTGCTCTTCTGGGGTCAGCACTGGCTTCGTCTTCAAACCTTGTTGTCTCCTGATGATGTGCTGTCCTAATTCCGAATCCAGGCTACTTTGACAGTTCCAGAGTCCTTCTCCACATAGGCTACCTCTGCTTTTTCCCCTCAACTCTGAGCATGGAATTTGGGCCTTGCTTGCCAGCAGCCTCTCAGAGGAAGTCATGGGTGCCTCTACCTCCAGACTCCACCTTTGTACTTGACTTTGCTGTCGTAGATGCTGTGAGCATCTCAGGAAACCTGGGCTCCCTCAATGGCCCCTGACCCTATTCCTGTTTGGTTGGTCCACACTATGCAAGGGCTTCTGTCAGACCTCTTTGCCTCATATTCCAGACTTGCTCCCAACTCAGCCCGCAGACAGGGCACCTTGCATCATGACTCGTACTCACCAGTAACTGTCCCCCTCTTCCCCTGGGGAGCTGAGTTCCACTAGATTATGCTTCTCAGTCACCACTATGGCCTGGTTTCCAGCACATGCTGATGTTTGCTTTTCCATGGACTCCACCTACAAGGTGGCAATTCCAGGCACACATGTTGACCTGAATGGCTACTCAGCAAGCCATGGCATAGCTCAGGCAAGCTGTGGCAAGGGCTGTGCTCTACAGCTATTCTTGGAGATTGTAAAAGGTGCCGGATACACAGCCCAGATTTTGCTTCTGAATGGAATTGTTTATTCCACCAGCTGCTGGGGATGCTGCTGGCAGATGGCCCCCAGCTATTCAGCCCTCTCCAGGTCCCTTCCTGGGACATCTTCCATCCAGGGACTGACTGACACTCTGTTCCCCTCTCTTCAACTGGGATGGAACCAACTTTGCAGGGCCATCCCAGCTTCAGATCATCCCATATGAGGCTTTTTGCTGGGACTGAGTTGAAGCTCAGCTTCTCCCTCTAGATAATCCTACTTTCTTCCCTTCACTTCCAGGGGAAGTGATCCCAGGAGCACTCCCTAATAAACATCTCACATACTTATCTTCAACTCGGTATCTGCTTCCTGGGAAGAAAAGGGGCTGGTTTGGGAGTGAGGATCATGATTTCAGGTCAGGACACGCTGACTTAGGTAAGTAGTAGATGGGACCTGGAACCTAGCATCTGGGATGGCTTGTGATTTATAGGGTTACCGTGACCTTCCAACTTGCCCAGGTCTATACAGGTTGATTCTGTTGTCCCAGATTAATTATCAACAGTGTCTCTTTCTATCTCAGATGACTTAGTTTGGAGGATAAATGATGAAGTCACTACAGCAACAGGTCAGCTGTCTCCTGCATGTCTCAAGTATCTGTCATGCCCTGTAGCTAGTCTCAGAAAAAAATGTTCTTTCTCATTTTCCAGATTTGAGCTGGGAAAATGCTCAGTTCTCATGAGTCCCAGGGAGATGAACTTCTCACTCAAATGAAGTTCTCTTTTCATAATTATTTCCCACTTGTAGCACAGTATTTCTTGTTCCACATTGATAAATGTTATTCTAGAGGGAAGTTACTAAGAGTGTGACCCTGGATAACTTGACTTGCTTTGTGAAAAGGGCAGTTCAAGTTTTCAGGGGATAATCTTGCCACCAGGAGATTCAAGTAGAATCCGTGTTGATAGAACTGACAACTTGAGGAAAGAAAACCCAGTAGTCATTCCAGGCTGTGGCTGGGGCTGTTTACAGGCACCAAGTGCAGTGCCCATCTGACAGCCACGTGATTAATTCGATCAAAACAGGCACTCAGTTCAGATCTTTCTGGCTCGAAGATTCACTCCACTGGCTGCCAGGACACCACTCATTTCTGGCTTCTTCTCTGTCCAACATCTAAGTGAGGAAGCTTCTTGGGGTTTGGTCCTGTGCCCTCTTTTTCCTCTATGCTTTCTTCCCATGTGATTCCATTCATTCCCACTGCTTTAAACATCACCTTTAGTAGACACTTTTGGTGACTTCATCAGATCTTCTGTACCAGCCTCTTGCACCCCCTATCTCCTCCACTGCTGTGAGCGTTGGACGCTCATGTCTCCCAACTCCCTGCTTTGCTAGAGAAGTGTCCTCTTCTGAAGCGGGGCTCCTAATGGAGAAAGTGTCCATCCTTCCACTCCTTCCCCTCCTGCCCTAACCACATAGGGCAAGGCTTTACCCAATGCCACATCTTTGCTTGGCCCTTTCCCCTTCCCTATCCTGTACATACCCTGACTGTTTTTTTTTTTCCCCCTAAAGAGCACCCTTCCAATAAATCATGTGTACCTGAATCCTTGCCTCAGGCTCTGCCTTAGGGCATTTAACCTGAGATTTCACTATCTACAGCAACTCCAGTTGTATCTCCAGCCAGAGTGGGCTTCCCTCTGTGCTCTATATCTGACAGCCCCCCTGACATCAACACTTAGTGGTCTAAAGGTCATCTCAAACTTAACATGTCCCAAACTGAGCTGTAGTTTAACCTGCCCACCTCCTGCACAGGCTCCATGCCTCTCCCTCCCCCAGGCTTTCCCATCCCAGCCCAAGGGGCCACTCAGTTGATAAAGCCAGAAGAGAGTCACCCAGGAGTCATCCCTTCCTCTCGGATCTCAAGTAATTTTACCTGAAAAATACATCTCAATTTTTTTTCTCACTCTCCATTTGCACTCTTGCCCCCTTAGTCCAAGCTACTTTCTTTCTCATCTGGAAATGGCAACACACACATACTGTGTTCCCCAGTCCATTTTTGACCCCCTTCAATCCATTCAACTGCCTAATAGATGCCCTGGCCCCTCTCAGTACTGTTCCTCTCTGGACTTTCCTGACTCAGTGCTTGGCACTGGCATCCACCTCATCATTCTAGCCCCAAATCTTGTCTGCTCTCTTTCCCTCACCCCCCATTTATCATCTATCAGTAAGTCCTACTGCTCCTGTCTGCATATGCAAAAACTTCCTCTCCATGCTCCCTGTTACGGGCTAACTTTTGTGCTCCCCAAATTAATATGTTGAAGTTCTAACCCACAGTACCACAGAAAGTGACCTTATGGTGATAGAATCTTTACAGAGGTAATCAAATAGAAATGATGTTATTAGGATGGCTCTAACCCAGTATGACTAATGTCTATACAAAAAGGCAGAATTTGGAGGTAGATGTGCACACATGGAGAGTGCAATGTGAATGCGAAGATGCCATATACCTCCCAAAGAGAGAGGCCTGGAACAGTGCCTTTCCTTACAGCCCTCGAAAGAAACCAAGCCTTCAGGTATCTTGATTTTGCACTTCTGGCCTCCCAAACTGTGAGACAATAAATATCATTGTTTAAGCCACTGAGCTAGTGGTACTTTGTTTCATAGCCATAGCAAACCGATAATACATTCCCTTTGTAATAATCACAGTAGCTCAGAATTTCAGAGTACTACTTCCTTAATCTAAATTAGGACCCCCAATGTTCTCTCATTACACCCTCTACATTTCTTTCTCAGGTCTTATCACAGGTAATCACAGATCTGTGAAATGATTTGTTTAATGATTTAATGTTCTTCTCTCGACTGTACTGTAAATCCCTGCAAGGCAAAGATAATGAACATTTTACCCATCACTATGTTCGGTGCCAGTCTCTGGCATTTAGAAGATTCTTGATACGTGATTGTTGAACGAAAGAAAAAAATGAATAACATGGATATTTTTAACCTGAAAAATCGGCTTTGACTAGTTATGTATTTTTGATAAACCAACTACTCTATCTCTAAAAAAATCCCTATGGTTTTATAGAAAAATCTTAGATTATTTGCCATTCTGTCTGATTTACAGACAAGGACACTTCCTTCCTCTGCTCTTTGACTTTACTACATGACCCCATAAGGTGCTGATACATGCTCCAAATTCTATTTCCCTCCTCTCATGTCCATGTACCTACCTGCTTTGGGGTAAGAAGCAATGAGCAGGTCATCAGGCTTGGCTTGGAAGTTCCAGATCTTATCCCAGAAATCACATGTTTTCTTTTGAAGAATGATTCCGTTCACTTGGGAAAATTCTTCTGGGGGTAACAAGCCCCATTCTAACTCACTTGTCTCCTCCACCTTATCCTTAGCCATTCCTTCCGCCATGGTCTTGGGCACCAGCAGGGGAAAGTAAAAAGTAAATGAAAGTCGAGATTCAGACGGGCTTTATGTATTCAGTGTTTTAGGCACAGAGCTCTGGTCATTCATTACAGGTAAATATGCTCAGGCAAACAAAGAGACAATTTGCATGGCTCCTGGGTAGAACTGGAACAAAATCTTCAGCATTGTGCCAGAATAGGCCTTGCTCTTTCTACTGGTGAGATTCTGGCAGGGTTGCACCTCCGTACTGCCAGGAGGAAGAACAGCAATGGGGCACCAGTCCAGGGGCCTGCCCAAGTCCAGGAGGTCACTTCCTGGTCCTGTGGATGCCCATGGAGATGGGGAATTGAGAGGAAATATTGAAGGAATGCCTGGAGCAAGTCTCCAGGAATTCCCTTCCTTCTTCCTTCTCTTCACCTGGAGTTACTCTCCCTACAGAAAGGAAAGTGATTCTCTCTTCTGGGTTTGGTTATCTATGGAGATTTGAAGAAACACCTTCCCCAGACCTGAGCAGACTCATGCTTCTATTGACATATCACATGCTAGGTGCCCATGTTAGGTGCACATGTTGCCAGCTGGGACAGTCCAGCTGGGAATTCCATCCCAACTTCCAAGACTGACTTAGAGAGTTACCTAAATCTCAGGTCTGTTTCTGTTCTGTGAGAGGTTCGACTGCAATATTTGAGGACCATTATTGCAACAAGTTTTTTTATATTGAGGCACAGTTTACATACAGACAAATGCACGAAGTGTAAGTTTATGTCTTGATGAATTTATACTTCTATATGCACCCACATAACCACCATCCAGATTGAGATACAGGACATTCCCATTGCTTCGGGCAATTCCCTCATGCTGTTTCCCAGTCAATGCTGCACCAGTGCCCCACACTTAAGGCAGAGGATGTTCTGACTTTTGTCACCATAGTTTAGTTTTGCCTGTTCTTAAACCTCATATTAATGGAATCATACATTATGTCCTCCTTTGTGTCTGGCTTTGGTCTTTCAACATAATGTCTTTGAAATTCATCAAGTATCAGCAGCAAGTATCAGTAGTTCATTTATTTCTATTGCCATATACTATATCACTGAATGAATATACCAGAATTTTTAAATCCATTCTTCTTTTGATGGACATACATGTTGATACCAGTTTTTGGTAATTATGAATAGAGCTTCTGTGAGATTTTCACACTTTGTTTCCTTGGGGTGGGGGCCAGATGCATTCTCTCTTGTTCTCTTGGGTGTATGACTATGATTTGAATTGCTGGATCATTGGTGTATTTAACTGTAGTAGAAACTTCCAGTTTCCCCATACACAGACAGTGACACTTCAGTTAATGACATCAAAAGAGCTACCTGACCACCTGTCTGAATGATCTCTAAGTGCTTTTTTTAATTCTGAGATTCTGGTTCCCTGGTAGTGTGGGAGGACTGGCAGCCCTTTATTTACGTCACTTAGCTTCTGGCTCAGCCAGGTGTCTGCCTTATCGGGGCTATAAGTTCCACTCAGTTTGAAGTGAGTGGCCGCTGAACAATGGGCCACTGAACAAATGGGCCCCTGTCACTGTGTTGGAGAGGCAGGCTTTTCTAGGGACCACCTCTGCCAGGATTTCTCTCAGCATTTAGATGGACTCAACCCAAGGACGAGTGCTTCCCTCAGTCACGTTGGAGGGATTTTAGAGCTCATACTGTTCATTTACTTTCTAGAATGTGTCATCTGGCATGCTGGACATTGTCATTAACCACACATTTCAAACAAACCATTATAAAGGCCATCAGAGAAACATTGCCTCAGTTGGTCAGATGGAGAGGATTCTTCCAAGCTCACAACAGCCACTGTGGCATCCCACTCTCAGTCATTTCACAGCCTCAGCTTCAGGCACTATCGCTCTTCCGGAGAGCCCTTGCAGGGATCTGAGACTTCAGAGAAGTCACCTGCCACCTGGAGTCCCCAACAGAAGGTAGGAGAGGGAGTGTTTGCCAACAATAGTAAGTCTATTGATTTATTTCTTTTAGGTAAGTTTAGATTTTTTTTATTTATTTTTATTTTTTGCGATGGAGTTTCACTCTTTTTGCCCAGGCTGGAGTGCAATGGCATGATCTCGGTTCACTGCAACCTCCACCTCCCGGGTTCAAGCGATTCTCCTCAGCTTCCTGGGTAGCTGGGATTACAGGCATGTGCTGCCATGCCCAGCTAAGTTTGCATTTTTAGTAGAGACGAGGTTTCTCCATGTTGGTCAGGCTGGTCTCGAACTCCCATCCTCAGGTGATCCTCCCACCTCGGCTTCCCAAAGTGCTGGGATTACAGGCGTGAGCCACTGTGCCTGGCCTGGGTTTTTTTTTTTTTTTTGCTTCATTAGTATTGTAGTGTAAATGTCCATCTGGGTTTTTTTTTTTTTTTTTTTTTTTACATGAGAATATATATATATACACACACACACACGTCTATTTACATATATACATTTATATTTACACACACAAAGACACACAAATTAGCTTGAACTATTTGAAATGGCCATTTTGAGCTTAAAAAGGTCTGGCCTGCTTATAAAGTTATTGCCTCTCATGTCCTAGTCACGTGTCTCGGGTTTTCTTTGAGATGCTGGGCTGGGACTCTGCCATCCGTGTTTCCACTGGGCCAGCTGGCACCTCTTCTCTGAGTCTCTGTTCACATAGAGACTGAGAGACGGGAGGAGGAGAAGGGACTTGGTCTGTTCGCTGCCTTCTTGCTCCAGCGAGCGATACTCCCGAGATAATTCACTTCCTGTAGCAGCAGCAGAGTCCAGTGTGCAGATCACTTCAGAGCAAGTGTCTTCACAGTGTCCTCAGGAACAGAGCCCTGGCCAAGTTGCACTCCTTGCCCAGGAGTGGGGGTTTTCTCCACACGCTCCTCCGCCAAGATCCTGTTTCAGTAATTCTCATCTTTCTGAAGTTGCTGCCTCTGTGATACCTAAATGTTTGCTTTCTTTTTTGATACCAATTTCAAATGACTTAACCTAGTACTTGCACATCTGAATTTCACAGTAAATCATAAATATAATGGCCACTCTAAAAAAGGGAGAATATTGCTCCCTTTTCAGTGACAGGAAGATACTTGGCCTATCACTGAGATAGAGTAAGAGTAAGAGATTTATTGGGGGACAATTCTTGTGAGGGATAAATGAGCAGGGCTTTCAGAGTCTGGTGTAGTAGTAACCCCTCTGGAGAAGGGCAGGAAAGAGGGAAGGAAGGAAGGCTGGGTAGGCAAAGTCTTAGACTGGTTTAGTTCTCAGAGAACTTTAGTAAAGCTGTCGGGGGGGGTTCTCCTGCCAATCGTTCATCAGAGAAGATGCTCCTCCTGGGAAGGACAGGGCCAGGTGACGGGTGGAAGAACGTGGCCAGCTGACCTGAGGACCTCGAAACTTTGGTTTGGACACTTAACCACCAGACTTTTGAAAAAGGTTCCACGGTTTCTGTTACAGCTATTCAGTCAGTTTGTGAAGAATGTTGAGCCCAGCTCCTTAGCTAACAAAATGATTTTATTTTCCAGGTGCATGCAGAGAGGAAAAGGTAATTTATAGTTCTTGCCTGAACAATTTGAGCCAGCTCAGGAAGTCATTTCTAGGGAAAAGCAGTGATAAGGGGGAATAAAAACTGGAAGACAGGATATAAAATTGCCCCTGTGTAGTATAGACTTTGTCTCTCTTTAGAGCTCCGTGTGGAAGGTCAGAGAAGAGTCAGCCATTTTCCTCCTTAGTCTTCATCAAATCTCTCATTCTGTGCCACTGACAAGTAATGCTTCCACTCTCCAATGGTCCCTGAAAAGCAATGCAATTGTGCTTGAGAGATTGGATAGGAAGTCTATTCTGAATGTTTTTTCCATAAAGTGAAACTTTAGAGATAATTAAAAAGTGTGAATTCTTATTACAGGCACACATCACAATCTATTTTCTTTCAAAGACATTAATATTTTGAGAAAACCTCAGAATTATTGGCAGCATCATGTCAATTAAAAAGGTAATAAGGCCAGTCATGGTGGCTCATGCCTGTAATCCCAGCACTTTGGAGGCCAGGGTGGGAGAATTGCTTGAGCCCAGAAGTTCAAGACCAGCCTGGGCAACATAGTGAGACCCTGTCTATACAAAAAATAAAAAACATTAGCTGGGCATGGTGGTGTGTACCTGTGGTCTCAGCTACTTGGGAGGCTGGAGGTGGGAGGATTGCTTGAGCACAAGAGTTTAAGGTTGCAGTGAGCTGTGATTGCACCACTGCACTCCAGCCTGGGTGACAGAGTGAGATCCTGTCTTTAAAAAAATAAAATAAAATACAAAAGGAAACAGGTGTGTTAATATTCTTTCCCAAAATACTAGTTATGTAATAATATTGTTCTCAAAGAAATTCATGATGATTGGCAGGCGGCTTTCGTCATAAGTGGGGAGATGGAGTGGTCCATGATGTCACAGGTTATCATTACATAGTTGGTCATCTGGTTTTTCCTCATCCTTTCAAATGATGTGTGCTGAGCAATTCTTTTGACAGTCTCTTCATCTAGTTTCTTCCCCATGAATTCCATTATCCCTTTGAACTTCATGTTCTGGGTTCTGTGGGGAAGGGCAACAAGTAGTCAGTAGGGGATCTGGGGGAGAGAACAAGGGAAAGCCAGGAAGCCAAATCTGGGAGAAGTTCTTTCAATTCTCTTCATCTCGATATTTGTGATATTGTTGATCTTGCTGACCTAAACTTTCCCTATTGTGCCCAGCACTGCAGCTGTGTCTCTGATGTAAGAAACTTCCCACCAGCAGAAGGATCTGGAACTCAAGGCCTGCTCTGCAGATTCTTTTGTCCCATGAGGTGATCACTTGATGTGGTGTTCTCCCCCTTCCCCTGAGAATGGGGCTTCCTGAGAGCTGGACTTCAGTGATTATTATTGCTCTTCTGGGTCTAACCACTCAACGGGGCTACCAGGCTCTTGTCTGGTGCTGGGGAACATCTACAAAGATGTGACCCATATTCAGGTCTCCCAGCAGTGGATGCCAGCCCCTGCAGGAGTGGAAGTGGCAGAGAAGTGATGTAGACTCTGAGATTCCTTGGTTGTAGAGTACGTTTAGTGTGCTGGCTTTCTCAAGTGGTGGTTATGCTAGCAGTGAAGCTGTCATGTGGGCAGACTCAGGACCAGGCTGTTACAGACAATGGTGTTAGCTGTTGTTTTTTCCTTCCTGGGAGCAGTGTTTCTCTGCCAAGAGTGGCTGTAATGGTCTGAGTTGGATGGCTTCCGGCCAGGAGGTGGAATTTGCAAGAGAACACCTGCGGCAGTAGTAGTAGTGGGACATGAGCTTACTCTAAGTTGACCAGGGTAAGTATTCTTGTTTCTCAGCTGATGGGTGGGACCATAAAGCTCCCAAGAGTTTATGTCTTTTGTATTTTGCTGCCAGGGCGGGTATAGAAATACCATCAGTTAGGGGCAGGGTTAGGCGGGTCTGAGCTTTTGGGCGGGGCTTGCTGCAGCCACTGTGGGGGATGCAGGGGTAGTTCTCAGGCCAACGGGATTATGATCCAGAGGGGAGTATGGCTGTCTCTGCTGTGCAGTAGAATTCGTCAGGGGAGTGGGGGATAGCCGGTAGCGAGAGGCCTCACCCAGCTCCCACGCCGTTGGTGAGGTCAGTCTCGCTCCTGCAGCACCCTGCTAGCAGCGCCTAGTTTAGATCCAGGCAGCCTGCGCGCAGAGCTCAGACCTGGCTCAGTCCATAGGCTTCCCTGCTGAGAAAGCAAGCACAGCTTTCCTCCTTCTTTTTTATACATTAAGCTCCGTTAATATCTCACACAGTTAGGCCATGGTAGTCTTTTGTTGAAAATCTACGTTAAGTATTCTCTTGAGGGGACAGGAAATGCTAGAAGTTATCTGCACTTCCCCTGTGTTTTTAATATTCCCCATTTCGAAATGGTTGGCCAGCTCATCCTTTGATGAGTGGGAGAGGTGGGAAGAAGGAGCGGGAAAGGTGTGGATGGGTGAAGAGAGGCAGGAAAGGGCAAGGCTGAATGGCCATGGACCAACCTCTATTCTGTATCCTATTGATGCCCTTGACTAGGCATGTTCTCAGACCAAACCAAGGGTCAGGCTGCTTATTCTCACGGCCCAGGAACGAGATGCAGATGAACTAGGAAAGAAGAGAGTTTAATTCTGTAACTGGGTACTAGGAGAAGGCCTGGAAAATATTGCCAGACCAACTCAAAATTACAGTTTTCCAGGGATTATATACCTTCTAAGCTATATGTCTACATGTAAGTGTACATTCATCTAAAGACATAGTGATTAACATCTTCTAATCTATAATTAAGATCTGAGTTTTGAAGACCTTCCTCGGGAGCCTCAGTAAATTTACTTAATCTAGGTGGGTCCAGGTGCTGGGGTAATTACCCTTATTGTCTCCTGCTAAATCATGGAGGTTTATGGAGTTCCTCTAGACCCCCAATAAAACTTGTTTGTGGAGGTCTGGGGAGTTTCTTTAGACCCCCAATAAAAACTTGTTTAATCCTTTATGGGTCCTCTTAAGAATTCCTTCGTTATTTGTCATGCTTCAAGGCCCAGGAAAGACCCAGGCAAACTCTTTGTGGGCTTTTGTTACATTCCAGCCTTTGTATAAGGGCACTGGTTCTTTCAGCTTTTAAAATTTAACCAGTCAGTCAGTGCTGAAACAGTTGTTATGGAGGCCTGCCTGTTCAGCTGTTAATGAGACCTGGCCTGCCACAGGCAGGGCAGAGAATACCACACCAGTCACTCTCACAAGCACTTGACAACCTGACCAGCATTGGGCTAATCTCTGAGATCTCTGACTTGCAACAACCTGCTTGGGTGAGTCTAGTTCTGTATTATTAAGACATGAACTAAATTGTGTCCTTTGGGTCAGACATATTGCTGCATATGAGAAACAGTCCTGATAGAGAATCTGTTAAATACCTCAGACCATATTTTTCTTTTCAGAGAGAACTGTGAATCTCTTATAGTTTGCTTGCTGATCTGAGGCTTGGTCACCCTTATCTCTTCCTATTACTCTTTCTCTTCTCATGAATCACCAGTGGTACTTAGCATACTAGGTACTAAAGAACTGTGTCTGCAATTAAAGTGAAAAAGACCAGGCACAGTGTCTCATGCCTATACTCCCAGTGCTTTGGGAAACCTAAGTGGGAGGATTGTTTGAGGCCAGGAGTTTTAGACCAGCCTGGGCAACATAGTGAGATCCTGTCTCTACAAAAAGTAAGAAATAAAAATTAGCCAGGTATGATGGTACACATCTGTGGCCCTAGCAACTCAGGATGCTGAGCTGGGAGGATTGCTTGAACCCAGGAGGTTGAGGCTACAGTGAGCCATGATTGTGACACTATACTCCAGCCTGGGCAACAGAGTGAGACCTTTTCTTATACACACACACACACACACACACACACACACACACACACACAAAAATTTTTTTTTTTTTCCCCCAAGGAATGGGTATCCTGCTGGTCAGCCTGAAATTCTACTTCCTGCTTTTGTAACCAGGTATGAGAGGCTGAGGGAGGAGGCCAGCTTCCTACCTCTTACCTTTATCCTGAAAGTCTCCACACTCATGAAGAATTCCCAGCCCTCTCAGCTGGACCAGTGTGGCTCCCACGCTTGTGCTGTGTGTATGGCATAGACACGGTGGACATATTGACATGGTAGTCTGAGTGTCTCACCATTTTTCTTGGAGCCTGCAGGGGCTTCCTGATGCTCCTAGGATAAAGTCTAACATTCTGCCATCACCATCAAGGCCCCGTGTGTCATGCCTGCCTTTCTTTGGGGCCTCATTTTGTCAATTCTCCCTGAGCTTGTTGCTCTTCCCCTTACAGCCTTCCCTCCTGGCCCTCAAACAGGCCCCCCTCACCAAGCCAGTTCCTGGCTCTCTTTGTCTCTACCCCGTCTCTTGCCTGGTTAAAGCCAGCACATGCTTTACCCTGGGAAGGACCATGTCCTCTCAGGAAAGCTGTGCCTCAGGCCCCAGTCTCAGCTGATCTGCTCTGGCCTCTCGAAGCCTGAAACCATCTCATATGGCACTCTCCTCGATTGGTGACGTGTGTCACGAGTTAGTGGACTTTTGCTTCACATGCTAGACCATAAAATCCACAGGGGAAGGGCTTTGCTCACCGCTGTATCCCCATCATTCACACAGTACCTGGCACATAGTACTTGTACAATTGAGAATGAATGAATGAATAAATGGATAAATGAAGGATGGCTGTAACTCTAGGAGGAAAGAAACATAAAATCATTTCTTTTTAACTGTTAGTACATACTTATGGTGCAGGCATATGTGGGGAGAGGGTGTGCTAGGGCCTTCTGCATGTTAGCTTGAATACTGAATTTCCTGGGGCTGGTTCTATTTCTTGTGTCTCTGTTCCTGTTAGATTGGTCCCTCCTTGCTTGAGCTGTGGACGACTGGTCGAGTTGCAAAACACTGTGTTTTACCATTGTGGTGGCTTTTCATTCTTGACCCCGATTCTAATGTGTTCTAGTTGCCATGTAGTTTCCACTGGTTGTTGAAAGCCTGAATTTAAATGTGATTTGTGGGTGTTTGAAAAACTCATAGTCCCATGTAATCTCACAGCATTAAACTTCAAAGCTCTTTGAAATACTAAACCTCAAAGTCGGCATGTTTAGGTCCTAGCTAGTGAAGAAAAAGGAAGTAGAAAGAGTTTAAATCAAATGACAAAGATTATTTTCTTGACAAACTTTAGTAAGGCTTTTAACATATCTCCTATACCCCTCTGTGTAATCCCTTGAAAAATCCAGTTTTTGCAAGAAAACTATTAAGTCAATGTAGCAGGAACTCCCTACCCTCAACATCTGATCACATTCTTCATCCGCCATCACCACCTAGGTGATATCTAATCACCCTGGTCTATCTTTAGCAAGAATCCCGTTGGATCACTGTAGCCAGAACCCATCCCTTTCCTTACCCATGATGTTTCCTCTTAGGAATTTTCTATCCTTCTTTCTCCACCCTTCTACATGGCTATAAATTCCCACCTGCCCATGTTATATTAAGAGTTGAACACAATATCTTCCACTGCAAGACCCCATTGCCATGGTCCCTACACCTGTGGAGGTGGTGCTGACTAAAATCTGGCCTACCATGCTTTAAGTGTCAGTGAATAATTTTTTCTTTAGCAGGACCAACCAATCAGCCAACCACCAGCCCACCAACCAACCAACCAATTAAAAGTCAGAACTCATTTTATCATTTGGGATCATAGCTCACCCTGGGGTGAATGATTTTCTTTTTTTTAACCATCTTTGTATTAGTCCATTTTGATGCTGCTGATAAAGACATACACAAGACTGGGTAAATTAAGAAGAAAAGAGCTTAATGGACTCACAATTCCACTTGGCTTGGGAGGCCTCACAAGCATGCAAGTACTAAAGAACTGTGTCTGCAATTAAAATGCAAAAGACCAGGCACAGTGGCTCATGCTTGTAATCCCAGTGCTTTGGGAAACTGAAGTGGGAGGATTCACAAGCATGGTGGAAGGTGAAAGGCATGTCTTACATGGCAGCAGACAAGAGAAAATGAGAGCCAAGTGAAAGGGGAAACCCCTTATAAAATCATCAGATCTCGTGAGACATATTCACTACCAAGGGAACGGTATGGGGGAAACCGTACCATGATTCAATTATCTCCCACCAGTCCCCTCCCCACAACATGTGGGAATTATGGGAGCTACAATTCAAGGTGAGATATATGTGAGGACAAAACCAAACCATATCATTCCTCCCCTGCCCCCTCTCATATCTCATGTCCTCACATTTCAAAACCAATCATGCCTTCCCAACAGTTCCCCAAAGTCTTAACTCATTTCAGCATTAACTCAAAAGTCCACAGTCCAAAGCCTCATCTAAGACAAGGCAAGTACCTTTCATCCATGGGCCTTAAAATCAAAAGCAAGTTAGTTACTTCCTAGCTACAGTTGGGGTATAGGCATTGGGTAAATACAGCTATTCCAAATGGGAGAAATTGGCTAAAGCATAGGGGCTATAGGCTGCATGCAAGTCTGAAATTTGGTGGGGCAGTCAAATCTTAAAACTCCAAATGGTCTCCTTTGACTACATGTTCACATCCAGGTCATTCTGATGCAAGAGATAGGTTTCTGTGGTCTTGGGCAGCTCCACCCCTTTGGCTTTGCAGGGTACAGCCTCCCCCCAGGCTGCTTTCACAGGCTGACATTGAGTTCCTGTGGTTTTTCCAGGTGCACTGTGCAAGCTGTGAGTGGAGCTACCATTCTAGGGTCTGGAGGATGGTGGCCCTCTTCTCATGGCTCCACTAGGCAGTACCCCAGTGGGGACTCTTTGTGGGGGCTTCAACCCCACATTTCTCTTCTGCACTGGCCTAGAGGAGGTTCTCCATAAGGACCCTTCCCCTGCAGCAAACTTCTGTCTGGACATCCAGGCATTTCCATACATCCTCTGAAATCTAGGTGGAGGTTTCCAAACCTCAGTTCTCAACTTCTGTGCACCTGCAGGCTCAATGCCACATGGAAGCTGCCAAGGCTTGGGGCTTGCACCCTCTGAAGCCATGGCCTGAGCTCTACATTGGCCTCTTTCAGCCATGGCCAGAGTGGCTGGGATACAGGGCACCAAGTCCCTCAGGTACACACAGCAGTGAAGGCCCTAGGCCCAGCCCATGGAACCATCTTTTCCTCCTAGGCCTCTGGGCTTGTGATGGGAGGGGCTTCCAGGAAGGTCTCTGTCATGGCCTGGAGATATTTTCCCCATTGTCTCGGTGATTAACATTTGGCTCCTTGTCACTTATGCAAATTTCTGTAGCTGGTTTCAAATTCTCCTTAGAAAATGGGTTTTTCTTTTCTATTGCCTTGTCAGGCTGCAAATTTTCTGAACTTTTATTCTCTGTTTCCCTTTTAAAATGGAATGCTTTAAACAGCACCCAAGTCACCTCTTGAATGCTTTGCTGCTTAGAAATTTATTTTGCTAGATACCCTAAATCATCTCCCTCAAGTTCAAAGTTCCACAAATCTCTAGGGTGTGGACAAAATGCCACCACTTTCTTCCCTAAAACATAGCAAGAGTCACCTTTACTCCGGTTCCCAACAAGTTTCTCATCTCCACCTGAGACCACCTCAGCATGGATTTGATTGTCCATATTATTATAAGCACTTTGGTCAAAGCCATTCAACAAGTCTCTAGGAAGTTCCAAACTTTTCCACATTTTCTTGGCTTCTTCTGAGCCCTCCAAACTGTTCCAACCTCTGCCTATTACCCAGTTCCAAAGTAACTTCCACATTTTTGGCTGTCTTTATGATAGCACCCCACTCTACCAGTACCAATTTACTTTATTAGTCTATTTTCACAGTGCTGATAATGACATACCCAAGACTGGGTAATTTATAAAGGAAAAGAGGTTTAATGGACTCAGTTCCACGTGGCTGAGGAGGCCTCACAATCATGGCAGAAGGTGAAAAGGTATGTCTTACCTGGTGACAGGCAAGAGAGAATGAGAGCCAAGTGAAAGAGGAAACCCCTTATAAAATCATCCGATCTTATTCACTATTATGAGAACAGTATGGGGAAAACTGCCTCAATGATTCAATGATCTCCCACAGGGTCCCTCCCACAACATGTGGGAATTACAGGAACTATAATTCAAGATGAAATTTGGGTAGGGACACAGCCAAACCATATCAACATTACTTCTTTATACAACAAAATTATTTTCAGTGTTAATCATGAATAGAGACAAATAATAATAATAGTAAAGAAATGTAGTCAGTGAAACTTGTATTCAACTTTTTGTATAGACTCACGTCAGTAAAAAAATCAGAATGACAATTTTAATAATACTAAAATGTCTACAAAAAGTATAAGTCAGACAATTACTAAATCATACCACTGGTGTAAGGTTTTATTTTCTTGATTCCTTCTTAAATTTTAAAACAAATAACACTTAGAAAAGAGTAAATTTTGTTTTTAAAGTTATTATTCAAAGTCAGTAAACGTCCTGTATGAGGACAACTTTGTACTTACTAAACAAAGGTGTGAACGTTGCTGTTCACACTCTTAAATTTTACTGTTTTAAATTCTGGATACAACTGAAAACCCCAAGTCATTTCAGAGAATGAGAGAATTGAACAAACTCATGTGTTCTGCTTCTTTTCCTTTACAACTACTGTGCCACCATCATCTATGCCAAATCTACTGTTTACACAGCAATATCCAAATATTGCAGGGTTGGAGACACAGGTTATACCTGCAGTGAGCTTTGTTATGAACTTAACCTTGGAAGGAAGGAGGCAGAACTACATCTGCCTGCCGGAATTGTAGAGGTAGACTCTATGCCTGGGGTTTCTGAATTAATTTCCATACACAGGTGAATAAGACATGAAACCAAACAACAAAAAGTTTACAATCTAGTGGAGATACAGATCACTTTTATTTATTTACATAATAAAAAGTTGCTTATTTGAAGCTCACATGCATATAGTTAAAACTCGGTAGTAACCTAGCTATTATTTAGAACTTAGGCCAATAGGAGTTTTTCTTTTCTTTTCACTTTTCTTTTCTTTTCTTTTTTTTTTTTCAGGGAGAAGTATTTTAACACTGACATTGTTTGGAATTGCCAGTGCATGGTAATAATAAAAAGCAGTCAGTTGAGACCAGCCTGGGCAACATAGCAAGACCCAATTTAAAAAAAAAATACCCTACGAAATCCAACAACAAGCAGTCAGAATTTTAGTTGGCTTCATTTATTCCTCTTATTTCCTGCTTCCAAGGTGAACTGCTCCTACTACCCTCAGCTATGGAATGCCACTATTTGGGACTAAAAGGGTCAAAGTTGAAAATCTGTGATTTGTCGCAGTCATTTATCCATGCATTTTTTAACTCCCTCTAGAAGTTCTCAAGGGCACTTGCTGTGTGCCAGGCACTGTATTAGGTACTAGGAATAAATACTGCATGAGACTGAACCCCAGAAAATTAACAATTAAGTGAGAGGTATAGATAAGAAATTGCCGAGTAAATACATAACAACAGGGCTGCAACTGGGACAAATATGGGAAGTGTGGGAAAAGAACACCTCACTTGGTTTAGGGCTTCCCAAAAGGGTGGCATTGAAGCCAAGACCCAATTACCTCCATGTCTGGGAGCCATGCCCATGCTAACATTATTGACAGCCATCCTGTCTCCACCTTTCTGCTTTAACCAGGACACAACTTGGGTTCCCAAAAGGCCACCATCATGCTTTCTGTTTCCTATATGACCTACCACTAGAACTATTAATCAGGTTTTGGTCTTCTGACATCTCCTCTGGGCACTTCCATTTTATTCCCACCCACCTGTGAGAGCACTCAGGCCATGTTTCCTCAGGGCCGGCTGCACCAGGGTTGCCCTCAAAGTGTAGTGTTCCTTCTGATAGTGACCAGACAGAACTCCAGGATTGAGCCCAGGCTGGAGGTGCCTGAATGGTCAGGACAGATGCCAGAAATTTTGTTATTAATATAGATATAGCCTAATATTTGGACTTATATTGAAGGTAGTATGATATTATAGACTGGGAGACTAGGACACACTTTCCAGAATAATGGGGATTGAAACAATCCTTTTGTATTCAAGTCATATGTTTTACTTAGTTTATTAAGCTATCTTATATCTTACTTCGGAAAGAATAGTTGGGAAAATGGGCATTAGACATGATCCCTTTTTAAAAATGAAGTAGTGACATACTGTTAATCATCACAGAGATCGTTTGTACTACATCCTATACATTCACAATATGCTTTCAGAGATTCTTCTGGCTGGGACTGAAGGATTGAAGACAGTGTTTGCACTCTTGCCATCCACCTTTTAATTGTGTTTACATCTTGCTCAGAGTTCCATGCAGAAGTTTATGGAGGTTCCTTCCATCTTTTTTCTATAGATGTCATCAAACCTCTCATTCTGGGCAACAGTGAAGTGGTTTTTCCAATCCCCCACAGTTCCTAGAAAAAGGAAGCCAAGACAGGAGTGTCACTCTCTGATTGAAAGACGTGGTGTCCCTGAGTAAAGTGGTGTAGTGCCCATACTGAATCTGGCCTGTCCACGTACCTGACTCACCCAACTCCCCCTTCAGTGGACACCTGTCCGTGAGCAGCTCTTCAATAAGAAGCAGTCCTAGGGGACTCTGTGCAGGGGATGGACTTCTAAGTCAGCTGGACAACTGACCCAAGGCAGCTAGTGACCTGCATGACCTGGCCCCACCTGTAGTGTATTTACCCGATGGATTACTACATAGACATAAAAGAAGGATGAACTACAGACACAGAACCACATGGAGGAATCTCAAAACATTATGTTGAGCAAAAGACACCAGACACAAGAAAGTAAATACTGTGAGATTCCATTTATGTGAAGTCCAGCAACAGGCAAAATCAATCTAGAGTAATAGAAATAGGAAAAATGGTTGTCCCTGGAGGTAGACATTGACTGAAAAGGGGCACAAGAGGGAACTTTCTGGGGTGATGAAAATGTTTCCTATCTTGATTGGGGTGCTGGTAGTGTGGGTGTATACATTTATCAAAATGAGTTGAACTATATACTTAAGATCTGTGCATTTTTGGTATTTTGATTATATCCCAATAAAAAATAATTTTGGAAAAATATGAATGAGGTACTATTTTTCACCAAACAACAACTTAAACTAATTTTAAACAGGGGAAATACTATTTTCCCCACCAATACCTCTTCCAGAAAATTATGCAACAGAAATAAAAGCATCAGGAAATAATAATTTATGCACAAAGATACTTACTGT
This sequence comes from Mandrillus leucophaeus, assembly GCF_000951045.1. Taxonomy (NCBI): domain Eukaryota; kingdom Metazoa; phylum Chordata; class Mammalia; order Primates; family Cercopithecidae; genus Mandrillus; species Mandrillus leucophaeus. The sequence continues at coordinate 4,015,309 of NW_012102188.1, forward strand.
AACATTATGTGTAAAAACAAACATTGAAAACAACAATAATTATAGTGTCTATCATTAAGGGAATAGTTGGATGAATTATGATGTATCCTTAGCTTGGTATAACATTGGACCAAAAAATCAATGAGTTGTATGAGTCTATCTGCCTTGCCCCAGAGGGGTTTCTCATATCCTGATAAGTAAAGGTATAAAATATGACCCCATTCTGCATTTTAGGGAGCAAGCTTTCATTATGGTTACATATCTTTATGTCTGTATGAGTCTGAAGAAGTAGGGTGTATAGAAAGATGGTTATGTATGAGCCTGAAGAAGGGCACCTTGACAAATCATTACCACTGATTATCCAAAGAGAAAAGGGGTAGAATTTTTTTGGTTTGTTTGGTTTGGTATGGAACACTGTTGTAGATTGGAAAATGCAACAACATAAATTCAAGCACGTGCAAAATCAAAGAGGAAGATGAAAAGATGTTTCAAAGTGGTGTGTATACCATGATTTCACTGTTGTGAATAAAAAATGTGTATGTTATAAATGAGAGAGAAAGGGACTTCCATACTTTTGGTAGTTACTTCTTGAAGGTGGAGTTTTGGTGGAGAGACTTTTAAAAAATATAATTTTATATTGATTTTATTTATGTATTTATTTATTTATTTATGGAGACAAATCTCGCTCTGTTGCCAGGCTGGAGTATGGTGGCGTGATCCTGGCTCACTGCAACCTCTGCCTCCTGGGTTCAAGTGATTCTCCTGCCTGAGCCTCCTGAACAGCTGGGACTACAGGCGTGTACCACCATGCTCAGCTAATTTTTGTATTTTTAGTAGAGACAGGGTTTCACCATGTTGGCCAGGATGGTCTCGATCTCTTGACCTCATGATCTGCCTGCCTGGGCCTCCCAAAGTGCTGGGATTACAGGCATGAGCCACCATGCCCAGCCAATTTATTTTTTAAGAAGAGCTGGTGTCTTGCTCTGTCACCCAGGCTGGAGTACAGTGGCAAGGTCCTAGCTCACTGCATTCTCAAACTCCTGAGCTCATGTGATCCTCCCACCTCAGCCTCCTGAGAAGCTGGGAATACAGGGATGCAGCACCACACCCAGCTAATTAATTTTTTTTGTAGAGATGGGGTCTTGCTGTGTTTCCCAGGCTACTTTTGAACTCCTAGCCTCAAGCAATCCTCATGCCTCGGCCTTCCAAGATGTGGGATTATGGGCATGAATCAATCTGCCCAGCCCAATTTAATATTTAACAATGACATGTTTTGCTTTTTAAATTAGAAAGTGATAAAGTTTTTTTTCTTAAAAAATACTAGGTGGGCCAATTAGAATTCCTCCTTTGGGAGGAACTAAGAAATACTGAGGATGAGGCAGTTCTCAAGAGTAGTTGTTGAAACTCATGAAGTAGAGCAGGTTTGGGCAAGGGTCAAGACCAAGTTATGAGCAGAAACTGAGTCATCAGAAGTTATAAAGAGGGAGAAAGTTGTGATGGGTGGAGAGACGGGAAGCTGGTCAGCAGAGGAAGCCATGCCTAATAGATACGTGAAAAGCAGCCGAGTCCTGTAAGTGGTGGAGCGTTGGAGCAAAGAGCCATCCCTCCTGCTGCTGATTCCTGGACCCTGAGAACCAGGGGCCCCTGGGAGGTCTGGACCAGTGGTGGCTCCTCTTCCTAGTTTTCTATGTGATTGCATTTCCTTTATTGTCCAGTGTGAATCCTCACAGTAAGCCCCTTTCATTGGGGCTGGCTTGGGGGACTCTCTGTTCCTTGCAACCAAATACTGGAGCAATATCCTAGAAAGCTCTCTTTTACAGCAGGATCAAATCCCTGCTTTTATTAGAAACACATATTGGGAATAGTTGAAGCACATTGTTTTAGAATTAATAAAACTCAATATTGTACGCTAAGAGGCAGGCAGGATGTTATGAGACAATCTGAGTGTATGATAAAAGAGGCCCCACACACCTTTTCTCATGAAGGAAGAAATTGACTGGTCCATGATAGATTTGGAAACTGTAGAACGATTTGTCATGGGATTTTCTTTCATTTTCTCAAATGACGTCTCCTGGACAATTTTATCTAGCACTGTTTCATCCAAGTTCTTTCCCATGAACTGCATCACCTTCCGAATTTCATGCTTTGGGTCCTGTGGCAAGGGTAACATTGGACTGAAATGGCTGAGAGTATCAGAAAAAAATACTACAATTCTCTGGGATGTCCTTTGAAACAACTTTGAATTTCTCTGCACCTGAAGAACCACTTTAAAATGGTTCTTCTGCAGAGCCTTCACTCACCCTCTTTATGTCCTCATAGAAGAGGAAGAGAATCTGGTGTCTGTCTTTCATCTCCCACCATCCTTTCACATGGTCAAACCAGGAACCCCAAACCACTGAAATAGACACAAGAAACAGAATGGTCTATGTAGGCATCGTACAAAGCCTTCTGAGTGTTAGGGATTTTCCTGTGAGTTAGAGAGAGAAAACCCAAATTCTGGGTTAGATATGTTGTAAGAGTTCTGATCTGTTTGATTTTGAGGGTGATGTAGATGGGGACAGCCTTGGAGTTACTTGCCCCAACATCTTCCCTAAAGTGGCTTCCTGTCTATTATGTGCAATCACATAGGGACAAGGACACCCTTTGGAAGAGGATGACTCTAATTAAAGGCTTTGAATCAGGTGGAAGATGTCTGCTGAGGGCTGTGGGCATATACTTAGAAAGTGGCCAGCTTGCTCTGCCCAGTCCCAGTCTGTGGTAGGACACACCTGATGAGGTGCAGGCATTCTAGGGGATAAAAGGCTACCTGTGATTCCCTAGACCCAGCCTAGCTGGAGTGAGAATGCAAGGCTGTGAAGGATGTTCCTGTACCTTTTCCATTGATGAAGGTTTCAAAATATTCTTCCCAGGTACCAGGGTCAGGAAGCATGTGGTTCATCCTTTGGAAATGGTAGTAGGAAACCATACAGTCTTTGGCATTTCGAGCTACATAAAGGAACTTCGGGGTAAGAAAAGAGGTGGGTAAAAGATGGTATAAAAAGTGGACCTTCCCAGAGTTCCCTTAGGCGGAGCCATCCTGCAGGTTGCTGTGCACTCTGGCTCAGTGTTGTGGTGCTTGGCCTTGTGACCTCTCTCTTTTTTCTGTCCCTGCTTCATCATCAGTCTGCTCTCTACTTCAAACTCAGTCCTTTTAATTAGCTAATCAATTAGGGATTGTTGAAGATTAGATTGCCTGATTGCCCCTTTGGTATCAGGAGCAAAATATTTCTCTATAAACTATGACCTGCCACGTGAATAGGAGACTTCCACAGTATCAGCGTAAACTGATGACCCCTCTCGCACCCTCCCAAAGATGCACAGAAGCTTCATGTTTAAGAGTTTGAGTCACAGAGCAAGAAAATAGCTTCTTTTTTTCTCCTGGCCTCCTCAGCTTGAATGATTTCCATCTCTAATAATTTCAGCTCTGCCCCTACAAAGTTCCTTCAAGTTCCACTTTGCCCACAACTTCACATCCCTCCACCCTCCCAACCTTTCATTTTATGAAATCTGACTTTTTTTTTCCAGTACTCAGTTCACATTTTAACAGCATCAATCCCAAATGGGCCTCTTGACTACACATCTCAGATCTATGAGCAGCTATTTCAATGCTGTGCTTTTTCATTCATTCACTTTTAAGCGGTTCTCAACTGGGGATGATGGGATGGTTGTGTCCACTAGGGGACATTTGGCAATGTCCGGAGACATTTTTGGTTTCACAACTTGGAGTGGTGGTGCTACCGGCATCCATGCAGGGGCCAAGGATGCTGTTCTACATTCTACAATACACAGAAGAGTCCCCCTGCTCCCACCCACAAGAAAGAAAAATCTGCCCCAAATGTCAGGAGTGCTGTATTAATTATGTCTTTTATATTCTGCATCTGATACTTTGACATCCTAGGGTTTTGCTGACTCTGGAGGAACTGCCTACAACACCCTAGAACCTACACCCCCAACACCTCCACTGCTGGGCTCTTACACACTGGGCCACTATTCACCTGCCCTGATCACCCCAGGGTCAGATACCAGATGACTAGGCCCAGCCCCTGTGGCTGAAAGCCTGCTGCAATGGTTCAAACTGGCCAATCCCAAGCCTCCTTACCCTGTCTCATCTGTTCCTTTCCAAAGAAACCACATCAAGGCTCTTGCCCATGTCTCCTACTCACTCTCTCTGCCTCCTGACCTATCCCATTGCTTCCCTGTGAGGCTCTGTGTGACATGCCATGCCTCCCGTTCTAGGGATCTGCGAGGATATACTTCTTCCTTATGACAGTCACCACTGTACCTGCGTGTCTTGTCATGCCTGATTATATCAACTCCCAGGCCCTTTAGAGCAAGTGCTAAGGTTGAGGAACACTTCTCCTGAAAGCACTGACTCTATTACTGTCTACTAAGTCCTACTGCCCATCTTCTCTTCTCCAACTTACCAAGCTGCCAAGCACCAGTAAAGAAGGCTTTAAGAAATGTTGATTTAAAAAATTCCCCGAGTTTCTAAATTTTTTATCCTCAGTTTTCTTCCTCTTCATTGCTGCTTGGTAATCCTTTTATTAATCCCTCCCGTGCTCCATCTCTTGGCTCTTAGCTCTAGCCACAGGTCTCTCTTCTCTCCTCAAACCTTTACCCTCAAAGCTTCCTGTCTGAGTTCACTAATTCTCTGTGCAGCTGTTCTGCACTTTAACCTATGCTTGAGTTTTTAATTTCCATGATTTTATATTTTTTTGTTACAGAAATTCCATTTATTCACTTAATAATTCTGTGTCTAAAAGTAGCATCTTATTTCTTTTTTATTTTTGATTCACTCTTTCATTTATTCACACAACTTGAACCTTCTTTTATTTCTACAGCTGATAATTATATTGTCTGAAGTTCCTGAGGTCTGACTCTTCCACAGGTTCTTTCTGAAGACTGTGTCTCATGGTGGCTTGTTCTTTTGTGTATTTTGTAATGTGGGATGGTGAGCTCAAGTGGGGATCCTATGGGGGGTCTAAGTTGCAGCTGTGTCCCTCCAGAGAGGACCTGAGAACACTGGCTGTGGGGTCTACCTTGTGTAATTTCTCTGCCTGTAGTTTCTTGGACAATGCAAGGAGTACAATTTTGAATTTCAAACCCTGAGAGAGGAAACCTGTGGCTACACATTCTCAAGGGAGCTGAGAGCCTAGGTCGAGGCAGAGCGGTTCCCCAAGGTCTTCCTCTGCCTCCTCCACCCATCCATTGAGGATGTAGCCCTTCAGCAGTCCCGGCTTTGGCTCCTCATTCTTCTGCTTCCTTGTGCCCTGGGCTTTGACCCTGTCCCTGTGCAGCCATTAAAACTCAAGTTGTTGGATTATCCAGGTCATCAAATTTCCCCAGGAGAGTCCCAGTCTCAACTTGCCTCTCTGAGTTTCAGTTCCCTCTGCAGTTTATAAACCTAGGGACTTTATTTTGATCTCAGTTATGCATTTAAAAGGAAACTTGTGATTTTTTAAATGCTGTAATCCTGGATGTTTTACATATAAGTGCTTCAGGGGTTCAGAATACCTAGTTTGCCATAGTTCTGGAAATGGAAGTTTTTGTCCCCTTATCCAGCATTACTGAAAGGCCTGAAGTCATTTGATGTGAGTCCTCCAACTTCACTCCAGTCCCCTAGAACATATCTTTCTTAGCCCTTCTTTCCCCTTCCTTCCTGCCTTTAAGGAAACAGTGCCCCACTTTCTTACCAAGGCTGGCAGCTCAGTTTGCACCCTTGACTCTACTTGCTCTACAGCCACTTCCGTATTTACTCAGAAAGCACGTGTCTAATGCCCTCTATGTGCCAGGAGCTTATTAGGCTCTGCGGTGCATACAAATAAAGTCACAGAATAAATAAAACAAGGAACTCAAAGTCTACCAGAGGATGAGGTGGGGTGTCCTCAAGAGCATTGCTCTGTTCATCTGTTTACAGTTTGGGGAGATCTTTAACTCTTTTCCTTTCATTCTTCCCTCCCTGGTTTGTTAGAGAGCCTCCCCATGGCCTGCAGCCTAGGATCATCATCTTCTCCCCTTCATTTCACAGCTACACTTACTGCACTCACTGCCTCCTCATTTCTCTAGTTTCTTCCAAATATGTAGTCTGGCTCCTGCCTTCATGTCCTATTTGAAACTGTTCAGGTGAATGTCCTGCTGAGTGTAGAACTTTACTTTTTGTCTTTGCTGGTAAGCATCAGAGACAGTGGAGAGGCAAAGGTGATGACGAATGTTCTGCGTTGGGGTCTGCAGGACTCGCTTTGGTTGGCTTACTCTCCCTTCCGTCACAGGGAGCTGTTGGTATCTTACCTTGCAGTTGTTTTCCCAGAAAGATGGCGGCAGCAGCTGAGTGGAAAGGTGAGTCTTTAGTATCCGTGGAGAGGGCGTTGCTTTGGCTTTTTCCACACCTTTAAAATAGTTCAAGAGGAAACATCTGTGTAGTACAAGCACTACCCGGGGACCTCATGATCCAGGCTCTGTCCAGGATATCCCATCACCCACCTATCTTTCTGCTAGTCTCTTGACTTTCTTCTGGGATTTTACAATGGGATTATTAATTTTCATTTTTGTGGAATCACACAGCTTGAGTCCTGGATGGGGCCTTAGAGTTAATTTACTCTGTCACTTTAAGGATGAGGTGATAGAAGCTGAGAAAGGGCAGGTGATGTCTTGCTGAGGCACAGTCAGCTAGGACCAGAGAGCAGAGGCCTCCCTCACCTTCCTGCCAGCCAGAGATGACCCCCATGTGCCTGCAGCAGGCTGTCTCATGTACCTGGCCTGTTTGCAATCACTTGTTTCATTTCTAAAAACATATATGCTTGCTGGCCTGTGAGTCATGATTTCTACTCTCTCATTTAAAAGCCTTAATGAGCACTTTGTGCAAACATTGTGTTAAGCTGAGGTTAGGGGGAAAAGGCAACAAAGATGATAAAAACACAGACCTTCTCCCTAAGGAGCTTCCACTCTGGTTTGGGAATCAGAGGCTCATGCAAATCACGTCAGAGGAGCTGGGTCAAGTTAGTGCTGAGAATCTCCTTCCTCTTTAAGACCAAATACTGTTCCATTGTGTGTGTATCCGCATCTTGTTTCTCAATTCGTCCATTGGTGGCCACTTGGGTTGTTTCCACCTTTGGGCTATTGTGAATAATGTGATTTTGAATGTGGGTGTACAGGTATCTGTTTGAGACTACGTTTTTATTTCTTTGGGATATATGCCCAGAGGTGGAATTGCTGGATCATGTAGTGATGGTAATTTTTGTTAAATAAAAAAGTGTTTGGGCACTAAAAAGAAAAGTTGGAAAACCATCTTTAGCTGTTTTTGAAGTCCGTATTCCTTAGAAGACCTGCAAAGCTGTCCTGCCTCTAGTCTGTTTCCTCAGCTCCACCTCTACGCCAGCTCACACTCGGTCCTTTCACGTGCCCTGGTCCTGCTGCTCCAGGCCCCTGTGCCTCCCTCCAGCCCTCATCTCTACACATCTGGTCCTGCTTCCCCAGGCCCCTGTGCCTCCCTCCAGCCCTCATCTCTACACATCTGGTCCTGCTGCCCCAGGCCCCTGTGCCTCCCTCCAGCCCTCATCTCTACACATCTGGTCAGTCCCGCTCACTCTTCAAGGGTCTCTCCAAGTACTTTCAGTGCTAGTGACATGGTGGCCTGAACATTATGAAGATCTTTCCTGTTAATCACACACCTGCAGATTCTGATGAAAACACCAAACACTCATTTAAGTGCAGAATCAGGCTCATAAGAAAATAAGGGGAGCCTCCAGGGACCAAAGTGAAGAGGGAGGGAGCTGCAAGATGGAGAAGTGGGCAAAGGCTTTGATGACAGCTGCCTGGAGTGGGTTCACCCATCGGACACCCAGTCCTCAGTTCAGTGACCGCTGCTCAGGGAGGAGGCTGGTAGGCCTGGGCTTTAGTGAGGCACAGATTAGGAACAGAGACCCATGCATTAGCAGGAGAAACTCAAATGCCTTCTACCTCAGTGAAAGGTTAGAGAGAAAAACACCACCTACTGACAAAGAGAGGTAAAGTAATTTCCTTGCCTCACCTCTGGGTGCAGAAAAAGAGGCTTTCTTGAGAACTCATAACCACTATCCTGTTTTCATACTACATGCATGGATATGAAATCATACTACCTGCTTGGACCAGAAGTTAAACTATTGTAGATTGGAAATGTTCCAATGTAGGTGTGAGATCAAGAGAGGGAGAAAAAAACTTTTTATACAAAATTACAAAACAAATGAGGGAAAAGCCTTATGAACAAGAGCAGAAAAAAACAGGTGGAAGAACTAAACCCTTAGTGACCTCCATTATTGGGTACCTGATAGAGAATATAAATAACTATGTTTACAATATGCAAAGAAGACCAGGTGTAGTGGCTCACATCTGTAATTTTGGTGCTTTGGGAGGTTGAGGCAGGTGGATTGCTTGAGCTCAGGAGTTCAAGACCAACCTGGGCAACATGGTGAAATCCTGTCTCTAAAAAAAAAAAAAGCCAAAATTAGCTGGGCATGGCGATACACACCTGTAGTCCTAGCTACTTACTCGGGAGGCTGAGATGGGAGGATTGTTTGAGCTCAAGAGATTGAGGCTGCAGTGAGCTGTGATTGCACCACTGCACTCTAGCCTGGGTGACAGAGTAAGACCCTGTCTCAAAAAAAAGTGCAGAGGAATGCAAGAGAAAATTGAAAACATGATCAAGGAAACAAGAGACTACTAAAAAGACTGGGAAGATTTATAAAGTGTTTGGACGTGAAAACCTACAATGAGTAGGGTTAAATAGCAAAACATACATAGCTGAAAAGAAAAACAGTAGCAGAGCTAAAGAAGCACAATGTAGAGAAACACAGAGATGAAAACTATAAGAAACCTTAGCAGACATAGAGGACAGAAGGGAAGGTTATGGGTGGAGTTGGACTCTCAGTTCCAAGCTGGGGAGCAAATTCAAGGAATCTGCCAGAAAGTGAGATCTGCAGGCCGGTTGATTTCCTTCCTGGTACTCATGGCTCTCCTCTTTCCTGTTACACCTGATTTAATGCCCTGTGGGCAGTAACCACTTAATGCCTAAAAGAGACTCAGTTCTCTAACTGGGAAATCTGTACTCAGTCATTATGGTCCTCTGATGGCTCACAGTCATCCTTCCTGCCTATGACAAGTAAGAAAGCCTGCTCCTACTCCTGATCCAGCCCTGTTGGTGGACTCAGCCCAGCTCCAGCTCCAAATTTTTCTGCCAAAAAACCCCTACAGGAGAGAGATACTGTGGAGCTGGGGCTTTACATAAAGCAGTTGACCAGTGTTTTCTTTTACAAACATAGGTACATTGTACATTCTGCCCCACCACACCCTTGCCCCACCTCTCTCTCATCAGTGATTCAGAAAAGCCCCATGGGGTTGCCTCACCCACCAGGAACACCATGATGGTTGCTCAGACTCAGGGTGGAGAAGCACAGCATGGAGAGTGTGCATGACACAGCCCAGGCTGCAGGGCCCGTTCCCAAGCCCACTAGCGGGAAAGAAGGGGGCAAACGAGGTCATTTTTGGCCTTCATCAGCTGCACTAAGATTTTAGCCTTGGGATTTGTGCCAAATTGCATGTGGCTGTGTGGGATAAATCAATTCAGCCAATACTGTAGAAACAGCCCCATGGGAGTACAAAGTCAAACAGAACTTGTTTCTTGCCATCAGAGTTTGTGGTCTGGCAGGAGACAGAAGCAGAAAATTAGTAATGACAGCAGTTTATCGTTTCAGGTGTCACCTCCAGGAACTGTTCTTTGGCCATGTTCCCCTCACCCTGCCAATAGCGCTTCATGCTTGTTGTTACATCATCTGCATTGGTTTCTTCCATGGGACCATAACTTATTGAGGGCAAGTAGGTGTGAAGTCTTATGAGCAGCATAGGCCCTTGAGCATAGATGTTTGCTGAAATGGAGTGGATCATTCCTAGATTTCACCTATATACAGTTCACACACACGCATGCATGCACACACATGCACACAGGTCTTTTCAAAGTCTTTCCAAACCAATTCTTTGTGGGTCACAGATGCAATCCCTTTTGTCACAGAACGTCTGTGAGGCTGGGAGTTGATGGAGGAGCAGAAGGGGGGCCTGGAAGGGAGACTGACCATGCAAAGTACAAGCTCGTCCATTGTCCAGTAGTGCCTGACCACTCCAGAATGCTCCAAGGGTGGTTGAGACCTTTGGCCAACAGCCATGAGTCTACATCAGCACCTGGTCTCCTCCCAGTGGTGCTCCTCACCTCGGCTAGCAGGGATTATCTGCTGTGAAAGAAAGCCACTGGCCGGGTGCAGTGGCTCATGCCTATAATCTCAACGCTTTGGGAGGCCAAGGCGGGTGGACCACGAGGTTAGGAGTTCAAGACCACCCTGGCCAACATGGTAAAACCCCCCGACTCTACTAAAAATACCAAAAATTAGCCAGGCACGCTGGCAGGTGCCTGTAATTCCAGCTACTTGGGAGGCTGAGGCAGGAGAATTGCTTGAACCCAGGAGGCAGAGGTTGCAGTGGGCCGAGACCATGCCATTGCACTCCAGCCTGGGCAATAGAGCCAGACTTCGTCTCAAACAAACAACCAACCACTGCACAGCTGAGTCTCCAGCCAGCATTCAGCTGTCTGTGGCCGGGCAGATCATAAAGGCTGAGACCGTTTGTTACTCTCACACAGGGCACCCTCGTTCATAAAGAGGCCAGGGTTCCTCTGTAGAACATGCCAAGCTGGCTGATTGATTACCATTCTTTCTCCGGATTCTATAGCTCTATCCTGGTTTTTAATGCTGATTTAGTGATTGAACACTCTGCTCTCTACTGCTAAGAATACTTCATTGGAAATCTTGTTTAGGCCTCTCTTCTTTCTTTAATCTCTCACATTGTCAGAGGTAAGACACTGGGCAGCAGCAGGGGCAGGAGGTAGAACAAAGATCAAAAGCTGTTCTTGAGCTGGGTCTGGTGGCTCATGTTTGTGATCCCAGTGGCTTGGAAGGCCAAGGCAGGAGGATTGCTTGAAACCAGGTGTTTGAGAGCAATCTAGGAAACATAATGAAACCCTATCTCTACAAACAGTTAAAAAATTTGCCAGGTGTGGCAGTGTTCACCTGTAGTCCCAGCTACTCGGGAGTCTGAGGTGGGAAGATTGCCTAAGCCCAGGAGTTCCAGGTTGCAGTGACCTATGATGGCACCACTGCACTCCAGCCTGGGTGACAGAGCTAGTCTCCTTCTTTAAATAAACAAAAAATGCTGGTCTTAGATAATTAGGGAACACATGGGGTCATGGGGCCTAGAGAGGTGGTTAGTAAAGATGCCTCACACGTAGATAGTATCCTCTGAGTGTCAGGCAATGCTTCAGGCTTTTTACCTGTATTGGATTTGTTAATGCTCACAACAACTCTTTGAGATAGGCCTTGATTCTATCCACACTTTGCAGCTAAGGAAACTGTGACACAGAGAGGTTATGTAAACATTGTGAGGTGAGTGACAGAGTCAAGATTCAAACGTCATGAGGTGAGTGAAGGAGTCAGGATTTAAACCCTGGTAGTCCTTACCTATTATACCATCCTGCTGCTCAAGGAGCAGAAGACCAGACACACACAAAACAGCAGCCCCTGATGGCACATGGAGTGAGACCGTGGTTAAGCAGGCAGAGTCTGGCCTGTTTATGGGGTCAGAGTCCCACAGGTAGTTCAGAGCAGGGCACTGGGTTACAAAGCCGGTGGTTACCTACCTAGTGACCATTCTCTTCTCTTTGAGAGCCAGAGGAGCCACAGGGGCTGGATGGTGGGATCATAGGGGAGATCAAAATCCTTTAAGGCTATTCTGACTTGGAGACGCCTGCTTGTACAGGTTACAAGTGTCTTGTGTGCATCAGATCAGGGACTTTCTAGCTCAGGACATTTTTAGGGATTTATCGGACCTCTGTCTACAGTTGCTCCAAGTCTAGACTTCATGCTAGAGTTGCATTGACTACATTTTCATAGCTTCAGCTACTGTGCTTCCAGTTTTCTATCACATGGATCTCTGCAATGCTGCAACTTAGGGAAGTAGGCCTTCCTCCTATCCTTGTTTTGCAAAATAGTTCCAGCAGCTCTAGTTACTTGAAATATAGCCTTCTGGTTATATTTTTTAGCTTCCTTTATTTTTTGATGTGAAGAGAAACACTTCCAGGTTGAGCATTACCTGAAAAGTCTTCTCTATTGAATAGAAATAATTGGTTCCAAATGCAATGGGGTGTGTGTGTGTGTGTGTGTGTGTGTGTGTGTGTGTGTGTGTGTGTGTGATTGATTCTTGGATACTCGCCTAGTTGCACTGGGCTTTATCAGGTTGGGGTACAGAGAGAAGAGGGAATAAATGGCTTACAGTTTCTCACATCTTCAGTATGTCCTACAGTTGCACATGATCAGAAGGAGGGCTTAAGAAGAAAACAAGGCAGAATCTGACCCTAGCACACACCCTTTTCACTTGGTGATTCACTTTTGGCAAAAAATCTTAAATAATATGTAGACAGAGGATGAGAGGAAGATAAAAGGAAGAAACATATGACAGTGAAAATGAGAGAGAAAGAGAAAGAGAAGAGTAAGGAGAGAGGGAGGGAGAGAGAGAAGAGGAAGGACAGAGGGGGCAGAGAGAGAGAGAGAGAGGAGAGAAGAGAAAAGTAAGAAAAGACAGGGGAAAACAGAAGAGAGAGTGAAAGAAAACAGGAAGAAAGAAAGAGGGAGGTGCTCTCACCAGAAGGTTGGGGTGGCCGAGCCCACTCAATGAAAGGATGGCGGTGTTGGATGATGGCTCGCTGGCACTTCTCCACGTCCCCATTCTGTTCAATCATATCCACAATTTCCTGAATCCATGTTGTCCCTGAGGCTCAGAAAGGAAGGGTGAGAAGGAGAAACCTGTTAGACGATCTTCCCTGAAGAGTCCGGAGTAAACAAAGGAGATGTAGAGCTTGGTGTTTGCATCAACCTCCACTCAGGTCAGGATCCTGTTAGCCAAGAGGGATGGACTTTGATCTCTGTAGGGAGTGGAGCAGCACAGGCAAGGCTCCCCCAACCCAGGACCAGTGCATGGCAGAGCACAGCAGCTTTCCTGGAAACCCCAGGCATATCAGGCATCCTGCATGAGTCCTGAGCTCTGAACCCCACTGTGGAACAATAAGAAGGAGCAGGTTTCCTCTCAAGGGGAATTCTAACTTAAGTGACAAGCCGGTGCTGGCTCAGCAGGTCTTTGCTGTCCCTCCTGCCCTGCAGTCACCTGCTTTAGGGTAGGTGCAGATGAGGAGATCATCTGGTTTGGCCTCGAAGCTCTGGATTTGGCTCCAGTTGTCCACAGTTGCAGACTGCAGGAGGGTCCCCTCCACCTCTTTCAGTTTTATCTGTTTCCCTAACTCTGAGGTCAGGGCCATAGTGTCTCAGCGTTGGGGGTCCCTATGGGAAAAGAATAGAGGAGATTTTTAAAGAAGTTGTGGTAAAATACACTTAATACAAAATTGATCATTTTAACTGTCTTTAGGCGTACAGTTCAGAGGCATTAAGTACATTCACATTGTTGTGCAATCATTATAACCATCCTTTTCCAGAATTTTTTCATCTTCCCAGACAGAAACTCTGTATCCATTAAACAATAACTTCCCATTCCCCCTCCCTCAGCTCCTGACAACCACCGTTTTACTCTATTTCTCTATGGACTCTATATACCTTATTTAGGTGGAATCACATAATATCTGTCCTTTTGTGAATGTCTTATTAATTAAGCTTAATCTTATGCTTAATTGCAAACTTGATTTAATCTCTTCAAGGCTCATCTGTGTTGTAGCATGTGATAGGATTTCCTTCCTTAGTTCACTGTAGGTATATACCATTTTTATTTTTTGAGACAGAGTCCAACTCTGTTGCCCAGGCTGGAGTGCAATGGCATGATCTTGGCTCACTGCAACCTCTGCCTCCAGGGTTCAAGCGATTCTCATGCCTCAGCCTCCTGAGTGACTGGGATTACAGGTGCCCACCACCATGCCTGGCTAATTTTTGTAATTTTAGTAGAGACAGAGTTTCGCCATGTTGGCCAGGCTCGTCTTGAACTCCTGACTTCAGGTGATCCACCCACCTTGACTTCCCAAAGTGTTGGGATTACAGGCGTGAGCCACCATGCCCAGCTTATATTTTGTTTATCCATTCATCTGTTGATGGAAACTTTTGGCTGTCGTGAATTAGGTCTCTGTGAACATCGATGTACAAATATCTCTTTGAATTATTGCTTTCAATTCTTTTTGGTATATACTCAGAAGCGAGATTGCTAGATCATCTGGTAATTCTATGTTTAACATTTTGAGAAAATGTTACAGCATCTTCCACAGCAGCTGCACCATCTTAAATTTTACAAGCAGTGCATAAGTGTTCCAGTTTTTCCAAATTGTCATTAACACTTGTTGTTTCCTGTGTTGTTTGTTTGTTTTTTTGTTTTTGATAATAGCCATCCTAATGGGTGTGGGGTGATAAATAGCTCATTGGGGTTTTGATTCACATTTCCCTAATGATTAATGATGTTGAGCATCTTTTCATGTGCTTATTGGCCATTTGTAGGAGAAATATCTCCTTTGCCCAGTTTTGCATTGTGTGTGTGTGTGTGTATGTGTTTTGTCATTGTTATATTGAGGGAAGACTTTTAAATGCACCAAAAGGAGAAAGCTGAAGAAGTAAGCCACTATTACTCAAGGATAACTGGCTACTGGGGTGCCAGAAGACATTTATTACTACTGTTACTAATGAAATAGTAGTTAAAAGCTAACATTTATCAAACACTTCAATTTACCATCGCTGGGCTGAGTGCCTTGTATACATTAATTTATTTTAACTTTTGCTGAATATGAGTGATAGAACTTCAGAGCTGAAAGGGTCCTTACAGAAAATGTAACAGTACATGCTTGCTAGAGGTTGAATAAAATAATCTGGCCCAGCTGCTTCATGGAATGGATGAGAAAACCAGGTGCCCAGATTAGCGAGGCCAGTTTTCGTGGTGGCTTCTGCTTCCAGATTGAGCTGAGCCCTTTAAGATGAAGACAATTTTCGGAAAATGAAAGGCAAATTATTTCTGAAAAATTTCAAATATGAAAAGCAGCTGTATTTATAATACATCAAAGAAGGTGGAGTTTGGACAGTACTCCTGAGATTACGGTGTGATCAAATTTAGAAGAGGAGGGATAAGAACAAACATTTCTTGCAGGCCTTCTATATTAGGTCCTTCATGGACTTTTCTTTTTCTCTCTTAATTCATATGACAATTTTATTAGGAAGGAATAATTATCACCCTCATAAATGTGAGGAAGCTGAGAGTTACACGATCATAACTTGCCCAGGATCACAGCCAACATCTGTATACAAATCCTATATTCTTTCTTTAAAAATTGCCTTTTTAAATTGTGAATTTAAAGGCATACATTGCAGAAAATTTGGAAAAAGTCCAAATGTACAAGGAAAACATCTATCACACAGAATTGTATTTCTGTCTTTTTCAAATGTATATTGTTGTAGGCAGAATAATGGCCCTACAGATGTCCACGTCCTAATTCCTAATACATTACATTGTGTGGCAAAGGGCTTTGCATGTGGAATTTAGGTTAAGAAGCTTAAGGCAGGCCAGGCATGGTGGCTCACGCCTGTAGTCCCAGCTACTTGGGAGGCTGAGGCAGGAAAATGGCGTGAACCCGGGAGGTGGAGGGCGACAAAGCGAGATTCCATCTTAAAAAAAAAAGAGAAGAACCTTAAGGCCATGAGCATGTCCTGTATTATCCAGGTGGGCCTAATGTGACCACAAGGGCACTTAAAAGTGGGCAAGGGTGCAGAGGAGCCAGTCAGAGAGTCATATGGTAGAAGAAGTGACTGGAGAGTTTGGAAGTATGAGAAGGACTCAACTTGCCATTGATGGCTTAGAGACAAAGGGGAACACAAGACAAAGCATGGCCTCCAGAGGCTGAGAATGAACCTCAATCAACAGGCAAATGGGACCTCTGTCCTACAGCCACATGAATCTGAATTCTGCCAACAACCAGAATGAGCTTGGAAGGGATTCTTCTTCAGAGCCTCCAGAAGGGAACACAGCCCTGCCAACACCTTGATTTTATGCAGAGACACCTGTTTGGATAAACGTGTGTTGTTTTAAGCTGCTAAATTTTTGATAATTTGTTATGGCAGTCATAGTTATAGAAAACTATTTATACATAGTTATGAACAAAAAGTATATATATATAAATGTAAAATTACAAAATTTTATACTTTTTGGATACTGCTGTGGTTTGGATGTGGTTAGTCCCCACCAAAACTCTCTGTTGAGGTTTAACTGCCAGTATGGCAGTGCTGGGAGATGGGGTCTCGTGAGAGGTGTTTGGGCCATAAGGGTGGATTCCACATGAGCAGATTAATGCCATCTCCCAGAAGTGGGTGAGTTTGGTCCCTTTGCACATGTTCACTTGCCTTTCTATTTCTTCACCACGTCTTGATGCAGCATGGCTCTCACCGGAAGCTGAGCAGATGCCAGCACCATGCTCTTGGACTTTTCAGCCATCAGAATCATGATTCAAAATAAACCTTTTATATTTTTAAATTACCCAGCCTCAGGTATTTGGTTATAGCAACACAAAATGAACTAAGACGGATGTTATCATGATTTGAATTGTGTCTCTCTAAGTTCGTATGTTGAAGTCTTAATCCATAGTATGTTAGCATGTGGCTGTATTTGGAGATAATGTCTTTGAGGAGGTGATTAAGTTAAAATGAGGCCACTAGGATGAGACCCATTCCAATTTGGTATCCTTGTAATGAGAGGAGATTAGGACACACAAGGCAACACCAGGGATGTGTGCACATAGAGGAAAGACCATGTGAGGATACAGTGAGAAGGTTCTCCATAGTGTGGGGGTGAGGGGAATGGTGAGTCTAATTCTGGGGTTGAGTCTGACGTATTTGTGGGACTTCCCAATGTATACCTGTAGGCAGGTGTACATGTGAGCTTAGGGCTCTGGCCTGGAAATAATGTCTTGAGAATCATTCATGCAAAACATCGACCAACTCTGTGGTAGGCATTGCTCTGCGCAGGTAGCTGATGACCAAGGGCGTGGGCATGGCTGTGAGTGTGTGCAGAAGGGTACCTGCTGCTGAGGACCAGGGCAGTTAAGGGCTTGGCTGTCCAGTGTACTGTGGATCCCACTGTATTGCTCTTGTTGGAGGCCTGCATGGGGAGTGATAGAACCTGGCTAAAGCTGGGAGAAGGAGATGCGGCAAGAGATTGGGGCAGCTGGGTAGTGCAGTGGGAGCAGAGGGATCTGCTGGTTCCCACAGGAGAAGTCCCAAGTCCTTCTCACCCTCCCCAAGCCCCTCATTGCTGGGCCACATCAGCACATGGTTCCTGTCCTTGAAGAGTCAGGCATTTAGACACACACATTTTCCCTTGAGCAGCCAGCAGGAACCTTTTCATCCTATCAGGCCAGATCACTATGGCCTCCTTTGTGAAGGCATCCCTGACTCTGTAAACAGAAGTAATCACTCCTTTCCATGGGATCTTATAGTATTTTGTGTGCAAAACTTTATAGATCTTACTCCATGTCCTATAGTTACTTGCTTATAAGTCTGGACCCTGGAGCACAGGATCTGGTTCAGTCCCCTTGCAGGCCCAGCATGTGTCTTAGTCAATGGCTGGCATAAGAGGAGGACTCTCATGGAAGAAGAAATAGTCTTGGCCAGAGAAGTTGAGCTGGCCGTGGAGGAGGGTGGGACAGAGAGTGTATCTGGGAAAAGATCAGGGTGGAAGACAGAGATAGTATTATAGGGGAGAGAGCCTTTGGAGGTGATTGCCTGGGGTCCTGAATCTAGGTCTGAATTTTTAGGCTGGAGGCTTTTGGTTACAAAGCTCTTTTATATTATTTTATCAGATTCTTAGGATCTTTTCTGGTTTGAGTAAATGCATCTATAAAGTCACACCTATGTGGCTAAAGGTTAAAAAAAATCAATTAACGAGTTAGGTACAGAATTTCTTTTAAGCTGTATTCTTACCTTCAAGTTCCAGCTGAACGTCAGCAGCTCAAAGGCCCACTCAAGGGTCAGTGGGCACGGAAGGGACTTTCACAGAAAGCAGACGGCAATTGCAGAGGCTCAAATTACTACTGTGTCAGAGTTACAGGGGCGCTCAGCAGGTAGCCAGCACTTTGGGAGGCTCTCAGCTTCACTGTGGAAAGTTGAAGCTTTTACTGGAAGAATCCGGATTGAACAGAAACAAACCCTGTGACCTGGCCCTGGGAGGGAGAACTTCTCGCTGTACCATGATCACTCATGTGACCCTGACTACTGTGCAAATATCAGCTCCCCTCTCGTGCACATGAACTGAGGGCACACTCTGCCCTCCCCTTGGTCTCCACCTAGAGTTTTTCACATCTCTCCTGGCCCTCAGCTGCTCTGACCCCTCCCTCCTCCTGCTGGTCTAGAAGCTTAAACAGGTGGAGGCTGGGGGGAAATGGAAAACTGGCTCTAGGACCAGCTGCATCAGGCTTCAGATAGGCTCCTGCTTATTTGGTGAACTCCCTTTTCCTCCCGCCTTAGCCTGAGATTTACTTTCTGCATCTGTGAAGTGTGGGTAATACTGCCTGTCTTCAATCCATGCTTTAAGATTGAAAGCAACAATGTTAATGAACACACTTTGCATAGCACATAGTAAGGGCTTAAAACTGCTGGTTCTTCTTTCCTTTCTTCCCAAACTGTATTCATCCACACTGAAATGCAGAGAGGATAGAACAAAAGTCTAGAGCTTAGGTGTGTACTTATTTATACCTTGCCATATTGTACAAAAGGTACACTTTTGAAGATGCAGATTATATTCCGTAGTGTCTTTGATTACCTAGGAAATTAAATGGATCAGGTGTTAATGATCTCTGAGCTGCTACTCTTCTGCCAGCCCCAACCTTGTATCTACCCCAGTGCTTTCCTTTCTGGAATTGAAGCATAATTCTGCACCCCATCTGCCCTTCTTGCCAAAGCTTTCCTTGTCTTCCTTGACCCTGTACCTCATAATGCTTTTTGCCAACACTTCTTCTTCCTCCTTGTTTCCAATTTATTTTTTTTAAATAAATTGAACTTTATTTTTCTACTTCTGCTGTCTTCCCAGTTCCACTTATCCCAACGCTGTCAATTTTCAGCCCCAAAGGGCTGATTCACAGTTCTTAGTGCAACCTTACCTTTTCTCTGCAGTTAAAGTCCCTACGTCTGCTAAGGTGTCTGCCAGTATCAGTGCCACGCTGCGCTGCATGCTGCATCTCCCTGCCTTTGCCATCTACATGGGCCACAGTCTTTACAATTAGCAGTTAGTAACCACTGCTAGTATCTGCTTCCTCCACATTTGTGGCAGATGAACTGGGATGTTGCACAATCTTCCAGCGGTCTCCTTATTTCTCGTCTCTTCCCTACTAGTCTCTCATACTTTCAGCATATAAATGAAGCTCAGCTCAGATCAGGCTATCCTTTGGTTGTTTATGGCTCAGATTCTGGATACTTCCCCTTGGAATTCAAGACCTTCTAAATTCATTAATTATTATTTTTATAAGGCAGGGTCTCACTCTTTTGCCCAGGCTTCAGTGAAGAGGCATGATCATAGCTCACTGCAGCCTTGACCTCCTGAGCTCAAGTGATCCTCCCACCTCAAGCCTCCTGAATGCCTGGCTCAAGACCTTCTTTAATACAACACCATCCTCACCATGGACTCCACACACCAGGTGAACTGAATGACTTACTGTCCCCTATATGCATCCTATAAATTCCTGCCTCCCTGCTTCACTCTTGTTGTTCTCCCTGCCAAAGGGCTCTTACTCTTAGCCTGGCACACTGCTGTGCATCTATAGTCTCAGTTACTTGAGTCCAGCCTGGGCAACATAGTGAGATCCCATCTGTAAAAAAAATGTTCTTACTCTGATTCCACAGAGTCAAATTCTTCAGCTTCGAACCCATCTTTTCCTTGAAGCCTTTCCTTAGGTTATATAGCTGGAAGGAATCTCTACTGTGAACTACCATATGCTTTTTAAAAAATAAGTTTTAGTGAGATCAAATTCACATACCGTGCACTTCACCCAAGTGTACAGTTCAGTGTTTTTAGTTGTGCAACCATCATCACAATCAATTTTGTAATATTTTCATCACCCCAAAAAGAAACCCCATATTTATTAATAGTCATGCCTCATTCTTCCTACCCCCATGTCCAGCTTTAAGAACCCAAAATCTACTTTGTGTCTATAGACTTGTCTATTGTGGACATTTTATATAAATTGGATCAAAAGTGTGTGGTCAATAGGATTAATTTGCCCTTCTCTTACAGCAAATTTTCTCTTTGTACTTTAATGAGGAAATCAACTACCCTCCCAGTGTGTTGACTGGGGCCAGCTCTAAGATCACCTGTACCATTTTTTAATGAACATATTTTAACCAGAATGGGCTATAGTATGAACTCAATGAACAGTTTGTCACCATGTACTCATTCAACTGGATTAATATACTTATTGAATGAATAAACAAATGAATGAAACAAAAACTTTGGTTTTCACCAGGACTGGGACTTGGATGAGGGAACTAAGGTGCAAAATGTAAGGAGACACTCACTCCAGGGCTGGGCAAGACAATGAGTGCCTCCTTCAATGCTGTGCCCTTACCTCCCCCTAGTCCCTGCCCTGGTTTATACGTAATCCATCCACGTGGATTTTCACTGAACTGTGATTCATGTACCTCTGGAACTTTCTGAGCTGTTTTTGAGAACCAGGTAAAGTGTGCCCTCTTTGGAGTTAGGGAAATGTCTACAAGGCATCCTGTGTCCACTAGAAAGACCAAAGCCACCATTGCCTCCTGGAAGAGTTTTGTGAGGGATCTGATCACGATTTACAACTGGGAAAAGTAGCCAAGCTGCTTTGTGCCACTGGCACAAAGTGGAAGGTGCCTGTGTTCCAGCAGGCTGGCTTTGAGGAGCAGCGGGAGCAAAGGTCTCCCCGCTGGACATTCCCATCCCTTCTGGGTGCACTACCTCCTACAGCTGCAACTGCTTTGGGCAAGCTTTGTAACACTTGCCTCAGTCACACAGATCCTTTGACCAAGTCTGCAAGAGAGCAGACGAGTTGTTTCCTGCAGGTCCTGTAGTACTAGGTGGGCAAACTCTGACTCCTTTGTAACTTCATGGATCTCGCTTATTATCCAGGAAACTGGCTCAGCATTCTGCTGGCCTGTGCTCCCTTATTGTTTAAAATGTTTTTCTTCTGTTTTTGACCATCCACAATTCACATAATTACATGTCTCTCAAGCCATTTTTCTCACTTTGCAGTGCTCATTGGCTTTAATTCTCCCTTTCCCTTTTCTTATCTAATTCTTGTCCAGTCTCCCAGGGAAAGATGGAACAAATCTCTTTCTCCCTCACTTTCTGCTATCTCCTTCCCTTCATATTCTGCTGCTCATCCTTCCATTTGCTGACCTTGGCCCCACTCCAGCCATGGCTGATGGCTGTTGGGATGTGGCACATTTGCATTAAGGAAGAGAGAAATCCTGAGATGTGATTGACGCAAAGTTAGAAATAATGAAGAATCACATTGCATGAGTTCCCTAGGGCTTCTGTACAAATTGGGTGGCTTAAGGTACAGAAGCTTCTTGTTTCACAACTTTGATAAGTAAAAGTCCAAGATCAAGGTGCAGTATGGGCTCCTTCTGGAGCTGTGGGGGAACTCTGTTTCATGCCTCTTTCCCAGCTTCTGGT
>NW_012102188.1:4037117-4099442 GCF_000951045.1 Mandrillus leucophaeus
AATTTTGTAATATTTTCATCACCCCAAAAAGAAACCCCATATTTATTAATAGTCATGCCTCATTCTTCCTACCCCCATGTCCAGCTTTAAGAACCCAAAATCTACTTTGTGTCTATAGACTTGTCTATTGTGGACATTTTATATAAATTGGATCAAAAGTGTGTGGTCAATAGGATTAATTTGCCCTTCTCTTACAGCAAATTTTCTCTTTGTACTTTAATGAGGAAATCAACTACCCTCGCAGTGTGTTGACTGGGGCCTATCTCTAAGATCACCTGTACCATTTTTTAATGAACATATTTTAACCAGAATGGGCTATAGTATGAACTCAATGAACAGTTTGTCACCATGTACTCATTCAACTGGATTAATATACTTATTGAATGAATAAACAAATGAATGAAACAAAAACTTTGGTTTTCACCAGGACTGGGACTTGGATGAGGGAACTAAGGTGCAAAATGTAAGGAGACACTCACTCCAGGGCTGGGCAAGACAATGAGTGCCTCCTTCAATGCTGTGCCCTTACCTCCCCCTAGTCCCTGCCCTGGTTTATACGTAATCCATCCACGTGGATTTTCACTGAACTGTGATTCATGTACCTCTGGAACTTTCTGAGCTGTTTTTGAGAACCAGGTAAAGTGTGCCCTCTTTGGAGTTAGGGAAATGTCTACAAGGCATCCTGTGTCCACTAGAAAGACCAAAGCCACCATTGCCTCCTGGAAGAGTTTTGTGAGGGATCTGATCACGATTTACAACTGGGAAAAGTAGCCAAGCTGCTTTGTGCCACTGGCACAAAGTGGAAGGTGCCTGTGTTCCAGCAGGCTGGCTTTGAGGAGCAGCGGGAGCAAAGGTCTCCCCGCTGGACATTCCCATCCCTTCTGGGTGCACTACCTCCTACAGCTGCAACTGCTTGGGGCAAGCTTTGTAACACTTGCCTCAGTCACACAGATCCTTTGACCAAGTCTGCAAGAGAGCAGACGAGTTGTTTCCTGCAGGTCCTGTAGTACTAGGTGGGCAAACTCTGACTCCTTTGTAACTTCATGGATCTCGCTTATTATCCAGGAAACTGGCTCAGCATTCTGCTGGCCTGTGCTCCCTTATTGTTTAAAATGTTTTTCTTCTGTTTTTGACCATCCACAATTCACATAATTACATGTCTCTCAAGCCATTTTTCTCACTTTGCAGTGCTCATTGGCTTTAATTCTCCCTTTCCCTTTTCTTATCTAATTCTTGTCCAGTCTCCCAGGGAAAGATGGAACAAATCTCTTTCTCCCTCACTTTCTACTATCTCCTCCCCTTCATATTCTGCTACTCATCCTTCCATTTGCTGACCTTGGCCCCACTCCAGCCATGGCTGATGGCTGTTGGGATGTGGCACATTTGTATTAAGGAAGAGAGAAATCCTGAGATGTGATTGACGCAAAGTTAGAAATAATGAAGAATCACATTGCATGAGTTCCCTAGGGCTTCTGTACAAATTGGGTGGCTTAAGGTACAGAAACTTCTTGTTTAACAGCTCTGATAAGTAAAAATCCAAGATCAAGGTGCAGTATGGGCTCCTTCTGGAGCTGTGGGGGAACTCTGTTTCATGCCTCTTTCCCAGCTTCTGGTAGTTTGCAGGCGCCACCCCAATCTCTGTCTTCATCCTCACGTGTTGTGTGTGTCTGTGTCCAAATTTCCCCCTTTTATAAGGATATCAGTCATATTGAATTAGGGTTCACCTTAATGATCTCCTCTGCAAATGCCATATTTCCAAATAAAGTCACATTCACGAGCACTGGGAGTTAAGACTTCAACATTTTTGAGGGGGACTCAATTCAACCCATACCACACTAATATCAGTGTGTGGAACTTTGAAAAAATAGAAATTTCTTTCAAAATTCCATAGTACTTTTCAAATTCAGTTACCATTTTCTCCACCTAAATTGGCAGTTTGTTTTAAGGCACAGACATTCAAGTAAATGCAATAATCTGTTTTATTTGATAGCTAGTTTTGCAGTAGTGTTATCTTTTTACTTATGTTTCATTTGGAGTGCCTGTTGTTTCAGCTACCTTGTGAGTTCATTGTAGATATTACTCTAATCTTGAGAACCTAGTACTCATTTCAGCATTGTTTCTTGGGAAAATATCTTTCAAGTTTCAAAAGACTGAAAGTATCCTTTGAGCACAGTCAATTTTTAACTGGGGGCTTCCTGTGCAAGTTTCTGGGCCTATCATGTGTGATAATTGAACCCTTCAAAAACATAGAAAAGCAGACCCATGACAGTCCCAACACACTTTTAGCTCAGATTAATAAATAATGTTTTATACATATGTTAGGACACTGAATAACTGATCGTATAGTGAGCGAAACAGCATGTTACAAAATGATGTGTTTTGTGTGAGTCTTTGTAAGAAATGTTTTGTCCATCAACAACTGTATGGAAAAAGACATACCAAAGCCTCTACCCCTGTGTTAGCCATACTCATCTCTTGGGATGGGATGTGTCACTGGGGGTGGGAATGGGGGAAGGATGTGGGAACTGCTTGTTGAATGTGATTGCATTCATCCATATTCATACTGCTAAGAAGAAATAACTGAGACTGTAATTTATAAAGAAAAAAATTTAATGGACTCACAGTTCCACATTGCTGGGGAGGCCTCACAATCATGGCAGAAGGTAAAGGAGGAGCAAAGGCACATCTTACATGGCAGCAGGCAAGAGAGCCTGTGAAGGGGAAAATGCCCTTTATAAAATCACCAGATCTCGTGAGACTTATTCACTATCACAAGAACAGCGTGGGGAAAACCTGCCCCCATGATTCAACCACCTCCCACCAGGCAAGCTACAAGGAGGAAGAAGATAGTTGTAACATAGAAGTTGTTAAAAAATTTGTATCCAGATTATATAAAGAACTCCTACAAATCTATGAGAAAAAGACTGACAGCCAAATAGAAAACTGTGCAAGAGACCTGAACAGGTACTTCACAAATGATGATCTGACCAATAAATACATGAAGATGCTAACATCAGTAATTACCAGATAAATACATCAAATCAAGTAATTAAATAAGCTATTTTATTTATGTATTTATTTATTTTTTAGACACAGTTTCACTCTGTTACCCAGGCTGGAGTACAGTGGTGCAATCTTGGCTCACTGCAACCTCCGCCTCCTGGGTTCAAGCGATTCTCCTTCCTCAGCCTCCCGAGTAGCTGGGATTACAGGTGCGCAGCACCACACCTGGCTAATTTTTTGTATTAGAAGTAGAGAAGGGGTTTCACCATGTTGGCCAGGCTGGTCTCAAACCCCTGGCCTCAAGTGATCCGCTTGCCTCAGCCTCCCAAAGTGCTGGGATTACAGTCATGAGCCACTGCACCTAGCTCAGGCTATTTTTAATAAATTCAATGGAAAATTATATCACAATTATTTCACTACTACCCAACCACCAGAATGTCTAAAATCGAAAGGTCAGGATATGTAAAATTTTAGTGACGATGAGAAGCTAGGATTCAATTACAGTTGCTTTTTCTTTCTGTCTTTCTATGTTTTCCACATTTTCTACTCAATTTAGGTTCTTCTCCAATCAGAATATAATGATATTTTTCTCCAGAGCAGATTCCTTTTTTCTTAATGCTTTCCAGCTCAGCAACTAAAACCAAAAGATGGGCAGAACTGAAGGATATATCCAAATAAATCTGGTGGGTTTTAGACTGATTCTTTAGAGGGCATGGGACAATTAACAGAACCAGGTTGTAGAGAGTAATTGAAGGGGCAGAATTTTTTACTTCTGAAAAGAACTTCAGCAGGCACAGACTCTGGGTTGCAGCCTCTCAGCAGGTAGAGTGTAGATGACTGTGACATTAGGTAGCTCACTGTCCCACTGAACTGTAATAGTCTCATGGGGCCAATGACAGGGTCTTGGTGACTGAGCCTATTTCTTCTGCATCAGTTCTTCCAGGACTTCCTAATCTGATATACTTCTCTCCAGAAATTGTTATAATTCTTGGCCATCCAAGTACACAGCGGGCTTATAAAGTCCAGTATTTTATCTGTATGTTTATGTACCAGATATAGATATCAGCCAATCCAAGTGGGTTATTTTGACACTATAGTTATTGTTCTTCAAGGTATCTATGTTTCAGTAAACAAACTTCCGCATTTTACTGTTTAGAAGCTTTTCTTTAAGTCAAAATATCTCTATGATATTAATGATGATATAATATGTCTTACTATATAACTGGCACAATTCTGGGAATTTCACATTTTTATTACGTCACGTAGACCTCTAGTAACCCTGTGGGATGGCTGCTATTATTATTTCTCTGTCATGATGACACTGAGGGGTAAATACCTTGCTCCAGATTACAGCTGCAGAGTGCGGATTTGGACCCCAGCAGGCTGCTTCTCTAATTGAGGCTTTTGAATACCACATCACTCTCCATTTTAAGGCTACCTGCTATAGCTTTGTTTCCTGGTGAATGTAGAGTAGTGGGATTGGCACCAACATGAGATGTATTCCTTGCTGAGTCATTTCTCTCAAGGCTAGGCCTCCAGACTGCATTTCTGGAGGCAAAGGGCCTCAGCTACTTTCTCACGGCAGAGCTTAACCCTGAGTCCCCTCCTCAAATACCTGTGGGTGCTCTGGCCACATATTTAAAACAGTTAGAACTTACTCTCTTCTCTGTGGAAGTTCGCTCATCCTTGGGGTCTCACATGTCAAGTGTAAAGGGTAATTTGATGGTTGGAGGTGTGGAGCAGTATCACTTTTTGAAGACATTTTTCTTACTAGCCAAGGTCAAGGTCATCTGAAGTTTGTTCTTGTCTTTTAAAGGGCTGAGAATTCCACACACTTATCAAATTAATAGCATATTTTATATTTAATGTTTTAATCCATTTCTTTTAAAGGACTAAAAGAAAGGCTCATAAGTGGGAGTTGAACAATGAGAACACATGGCACAGGGAGGTGAACATCACACACCAGGACCTGTTTGGGGGTGGACGGCTAGGGAAGAGATAACATTAGGAGAAATACCTAATGTAGATGACTCATTTATGGGTGCAGCAAACCACCATGGCACGTGTATACCTATGTAACAAACCTGCACATTCTGCACATGTACCCCAGAACTTAAAGTATATACAAAGAATACTATTAGTAAGAGATAAAATGGTACAGTTTGAAGGGTCTTTGGTAATCTGATTGAATATATTAAAATGCATATTTTTTTTTTCCAACAAAACAAAAAAAAAAGAAAAGTTACAAATACATTCTCTCTCTGTCTGTCTCTCTGTCTCTCTGATTACTTACACTCGGCATTTAAGGACAAGTAGTGTATCATCAGGTGAGGAAGTTAGGGTTCAGGTCCTGGTTTTGCTGAAAGGGCCATTAGTCAGGTCCTGCTTGTGGGCTATCTGAGAACCCTGACTCAGGGTTAACTGGCAGCATGAAGGCCCGATTGCCATTGGCCCCACCATCGAGGTGTGTGGCCACATCCTGGCAGAGCTGCAGCTCCTATGTTGCTACAGCTTTCTTCTCCAATAACTCATTTTCTGGGATCACCTTATCAGGATGTTGATTAATGAGTTTACCTTTGATAGCATTGGCCACACCTAGATACAAAATCAGAGTTGGATTTTTGTCCTCTGGGGATAAGCACACCCAGGGTGAATTCATTCTCCAGAGTGGGAGGAAATCACTGAGTGAACAGCTTCTGTGAAAATCAGGCCACAGAGAGAGGGCCATGTGCTCTCCTCAGTTCCTGTGAGATTTAAGGGGTCTGCCCTTAAATCTCCTTCTCATGGGACTGGCTACTAGTTCAAATGTTGATGCTGGCATCATGATACTGTTACAGAAAGCCAGAAACTTGGAGGGAGCCTAGGAATTCTATAAAAACACGCAGAAGGACACAAAGAACTCTCCCCTCAGAAATAAAAGAGAAGGCATACAGAGATACTGAGATTTCCATAGTAGACTAGTGAGGATCACCATTCATTCATTCATTCACTCATTCACTCATTCATTCATTCATTCATTCATTCACTCATTCGTTCACCATTCATTGATCACCAGGCACTGCGTTAGGAAGTGAGAAAACAAAGACATAAGAGCTTTATGAGAGCTTTATATGATTTATGGAATTTAGCACTTGTGGATTTTGCTACTTCCCTCTTTATTTCCTTATAGTGATGAGACACAAAAATCTCAAAATGAAAGAGTCTGCAACCCCCGTCTTAGGGGCAGGGGGAAGTAGAATGCTGGGCCATGCTTCCCTTCGTGGAGTCCCCAGCAGAGAGAAAGGCAGGAGGTTCCAGCAGGAGCTGACGGCTCTGGGGAAGAGAAAGAGACTGACGAAGTTTTGGGGGCCTGTGAGAAGAAAGAATACGGTACTGGAGCAAGTGTGCTCTCCTTGTTCTCCACCAAACCACCCTCCAAGTAGCCATCAGAGATACCTTCCTAAACATCCCAGAGGCTTCACCCTGTGCGTAGCAGGGGTCAGCAAGCTTTCTTTGTAAGAGGCCAAGTGGTGACTGCTTTAGGCTTTGCCAATCACATGATGTCGGTTGCAGCTACTCAAGTCCGCTGCTGATTTGTGACAGCAGCCACAGACAACATTACACAGATGGTTGGGGCTGTGTTCCAATAAAACTTTATTTACAAAAACAGGCAGTGAGCTTTGACTTGCCCACTCTGCTGTATAGAATAAAGAGGAAACTCTTGAACTTGACATAAAAGTCACTTTCAGTAAACTTTTTCCTCCCTGCATCTCTGGCTTCTTTGTGATCATTCTCCTCATGTGAGTTGCCAGTGTCATCCTGAAGGCCCCATATTGCTGATATTTTTTTCTTTTTGTAACAACTTTATTTAGATATAATTCACACACTATACAATTCACCCACTCACCTAAAATGTACAATTCAATGTAGTTTTTTTTTTTTTAGCATATTCAGAGTTGTGCCACAATCAATTTTAGAACATTTTCATCACCCTCCCAAAATGCTGCACTCTTTAAATGCCATCCTCCAACCTCCTGCTCCCAGCCCTCACAGTCTCAATTCTACTTTATATCCCTGTAGGTTTCCCTAGTCTGCACATCTCACATAAATGGAATCACACAGTATGTGGCCTTTTATGACAGGCTTCTTTCATAATATTGTCAATCTTGCATTTTAATTTCATTATCTTTTCAAGGTTCACCCGTGTTGTAGCCTGTCTCGCACTTCATTCCGTTTTATGGATGAATAGTATTCTGTTCTAGGAATATGCTACATTTTGTGTATCCTTCCATCAGTTGATGGACATTTGGGTTGTTTCCTTCTTTTAGCTTTGGGAGTAATGCCACTTACATCCATGTGTAAGTTTTTGTGTGGACAGATCTTTTCATTTCTTTTGAGTATATACCTAGAAGTAGAATTGCTGGGTCAAATGATGACTCTATTGAACTTTTTTGGGAACTGCCAGACTATTTTCCCAAGTAGTTGCATCATTTTACATTCCTACCCCCAGTGTATGAGGGATAAAATTTCTCTACATCCTCCACCAACTGTTGTTATCATCTTCCTTTTATATCATAGCCATCCCAAAGAGTAGGAGATGGCATCTCATGGTGGTTTTAATTTGTCTTCCTTAATGACTCATTAGGCTAAGTATCTTTTGGCTATTTTTGTATCTTCTTTGGAAAAAATGTCTATTCAAGTCCTTTGCCCATTACAAAAATCATTTTTAACAGTTATATAATTACATGTATGTTTAAGCCAGAGCATTTAATGTGGAAAATTTTTAACTCTTATGTGCTAGCAACATCACAGTATATAAGGAGGAAGGGGGTACTACAAAACATTCAACTAAGAGCTAAGTATTTAAAACAAATTTTATTAAAAAAATTCAAGATTCCTTTATGAGAGTTCAACACTACAAGTTAAATGTCCTTTTGAATGATTCTGTCATCAAGGCAGTTTATTCTTTTAAAATATCATGAAATGGACAAATACTCATTAACAGATATAGCCACCCTCAAGATTTCAATCTCGGTGGCTTTCTTTAAATTAAAATTCACGAAGTGCGCAATTAAAATGTGTCAAAAAACTGAATCTGCTACTCTAACAGATGTTCATGCTTAACACTTAGTAGTTTATCTGACTAAATTGAATTTTATTAGGGGAAGAAAATGAACCACTGTAAAGCATATAGTTTGAAATAGATGCTAATATTTTTCTTAGAAATAAAAATTTATGCAGGAAAAGTTATTTATCATAAGGAAAATAAAATAAAACCCTAGAATGAGCAAACATTTTCAAAGAACAAGCACCACAAAGGACACTTACATTGAATTTTTAATATTTATCAATGCATATTTCTTTCTCCAACCAGTCTACTTCATCAAATTTGGAAACATTTCCTGAATCACTAGATTCCACAGCAGTATGGCAAGACAGGATGGTGGTAACATCATTTGCAATGTCTTCACGGTGAGCTTTCTTTTCACCCTGCTCTTCTACTTTGTGTAACTGAACACCTTTCCTTACTGCTTCCAGAAATACACTCTTGGCAACCCAGACTATAGGTATGGCTGGGAGATGACACTTTGGCTCATGAAGTAACTTGTGTTGGAGGAGATGGAGTCATTCATGGAGCTTGGGGACTTGGGACAGCAGTAGGTGAAGCTGGATGTAGCCAGAGGGAGGATGAGCAGGACTGCAACTGTGACAGATGATGATGGCTAAATACCAAGTGGAGCCAGAGAAGGTAGGGTGGGAGTGGAAGTAGCCTTGGATGTCTTGTGGGATGGATGAACTGGGGCAGCACTAGCTCCTAACAGAGAGGACTGTGTAGAGGAGCAGCTGGAGGAGGACCTGGGTGAAGAGGGCTGGGGAAAATGTAGAAAGGAGCTGAAGGAGTTGGCACTGCTGGAGTTCCCAAGGCAGTAGTTGGAGGTGGAGGCAGAGGTGGGAGAGGTCTTGGTGGAGAGCAGTTGAAGTCACTGAAGCTCCTAATGAAGACATTGACAGGGGAGATGGAAGAGTTGGTGGAGGAGGTGTGGGGGTGGAGCTCCCAGAGACATGTGTATTGCCTATAGCTGGTGACTGAGCATGATTTTCTATCAAACCTGCAGCAGCATTTACGCAGGTGGGCATGGGTTTTTCCCCTCCTGTTCCTTGAATTAGTGGAGGTGGAGGTGGTTCATGTGGCCTGACTGAGACCTTTTACTCAGCTCTTATCTGAGCCTCAGTTGTCAGACTAAATGACAAGGCAGAAAGTGAAAAGATCCATCCACACAATCCACCTGCTTTGGGGACTTTGCTGCAAAGAGATTGGCATCATCTTCAGCCAGCTCCAGACTTGGGCCAGCTTCTGCCATCCTCTATCTGGCTCATGAAGACAATCTAGATTTTTCTAGCTTCTGCTTCCTCCTTTCCTTTCTCTGATCTTCTATATGTTGCAATATGTGTTCTTTCATAAATCAAATAAATATGAAAGCTTGATAAAAGTTTGCCCATTTAAAAATTGGATGGTTTGTCCATTTTTATTTTGAGTTGTAAGAGTTCTTTATATAGTTTAGGCTGAAGTCCCTTGTCAGATACAGGATTAGAGAATATTTTCTTCTATTCTACAGGTTTTTTTTTTTTTTAAGCTTTCTTGATAGTATCTTTTGAAGTCCAAAGTCTGTAATTTTGATGAAGCTCCATTTACTTATTTTTAAATTTTGTTTGTGCTTTCTTTGAGGATGGGCCTCAGTATACCACCAACATTTATAATCTTTCTTCCAGCCTTCCTCCAAAGGACTTATTATCTTTTACCAGGGTGACATGCATTGAGGAAAGAAAATAATCAGACTCTTGGGGCACTATTAAACACATGGGCCCTGAACTGACACTAAGTTCCAGAGATCCAGAATTCCACTGTGGCCCACCACAGTCAGAGTAGGGGCTTACGGTGGTCAGATGACCAATGGAATTCAGTTCAGGTCCTTCTCACAGTGGGTCCAGTGTGTTCCTGAACCCGTCCTGTGGGTATTTCCCCAGTTCTGAAATGCACAATTCAGCAGCTGGCAGAATTATCACATTATTCCCTTGACTTGTGGAGTGAGGGCTATTAAGGTGGAAAAAGCCAAGTGGCAGCCACTAGATCTGCCTTTACCTAGGAAAATGGTAAATCAAAAGCAAATCCACATTTCTAGAGGGGCTGCAGAGATTAGTGCCACCATCAAGGATTTGAAAGATGCAAGGATGGTGACTCCCATCACATCCCCATGGAACTTTCCTGTTTGGCCATGCAGAGGACAGATGGATCTTAAAGAATGACAGTGGATTATCATAAGTTTAACCAGATGGTGACGCTAATTACAGTTGCTACCCCAGGTGTGGTTTCATTGCTTGAGCAAATTAACACATCCCTGAGAACTGACATGTAGCTACTCATCTGGTAAATTCATTTTTCTCCATGCCTGTCCATAACGCTCACAAGAAGCAGTTTGCTTTTACCTGCAAGGTCAGCACCACGCCTCACTATTGTTCCTTGGGGTTCTATCAATTCTCCAGCTCTATGTTATAATTTAGTTCACAGAGATGTGATCACCTTTCTCTTCCATGAGATATTACATTGTTCTGTTTATTGATGACATTATGCTGATTGGACCTAGTAAGCGAGAAGTAGCAACCACTCTGGGCTTATTGGTTCAGCATTTAAGTGTCAGAGTGTAAGAAATAAATTTGACTAAAATTCAGGGGCCTTCTGCCTCCATGAAATTTATAAGGGTCCAGTGGTATGGAGCATGTTGAAATATCCCTTCTCATGTGAAGGGTAAGTTCTTGCATCTTTTCCCTTCCACTGCCAAAAATGAGGCACAATGCTCAGTAGGCCTCTTGGGATTTTGGGGGTATCATCTTCCTCTTTGTGTGTCTTACATCGGCCCATTTGCTGAGCAGTCTGAAAATTCATTATAAGAAGGACCCGGAAGAGCAGAAATCTCTGCAATAGGTCCAGGCTGCTGCACAAGCTGTTCTGCCATTTGTGCCACACGACCAAGCAGATCCAATGGTGCTTGAGGTGTCAGTGGCAGACAGGGATGCTGTGTGGAATCTTTGGCAGGTGAATCACAGCACAGGTCTTTATGATTTTGGAGTGAGCCAATGCTATCTTCCACAGATAACTACTTTCCTTTTGAGCGACAGCTCTTGGACTGCTGTTGGGCCGAGGTAGAGACTGAATGCTTAACCATGGACCCCCCAAGTTACCACGTGACCTGAGATACCCATCATGAATTATCTAATCCACAAAGTCATAAACTTGGGCGTGCAGAGCAGCAACTCACCATGAAATAGAAGTGATGTATATATGATTGGGTCTGAGCAGGCCCTAAAGGCATAAGTAAGTTACATAAAGAAGTGTCCCAAATGTCCATGGCCCCCATGCTCCACAATAGAAACAAGCAAGAGTTGTCTGGAATCCAGGAGATAACTTTGAGTGTTTGTATACCATGCCTTGTGATTAAGTTCAGTGGAAAACTACCGCTGAATTCGGGCAGGAATACTTATGGTCCAGAACCTTCAGGATGAAGGCTTGGGTAACCTTACCAGGTAATGGTGCATGACTAGCTGAGGTGTTTGTTGAAAGCATGGGAATATGGAATGGGTAGTGGAAGAAGGTAGTTATAAATATCAGCTATGACCACATGACCATTTACAGAAATGAGGGCTGTAATTGTCATGAGTATTTTTTGTTATGAATGTGTATATATAAGTGTATATTAAGCAAAGTCTTTGTTTTCTTCCTTCTCTTATCCCCATCAAGTAACAGAAGATGTATTGATTTTAAATTATAATGCTTAAGTATTATTACTTTTATATCATAGTATTTAAGTTGCTGGACATCAAGGGGAAAGATACCCAATAAAATACTGCTTTCATAAACAGCAATTGGAAATCAGAAATTACAAGGAATAAATGGTTAAGGAGGAGAAGAAGCAGCAGAAGGAGAGTCATTTTAAACATTTCCAACACGGAGGTGCTGTGGAGGGATATTACTTGTGGAGATGGGAAGATCTACTGGGCAGTTGAAAACATAATAATCCTGCAGAATATTTTGAACTAGAGAATTAGATGTGGGAGGAAATCACATAGAGGTGCCATTTGGAGCTTTTGAAGGGAGAAGATGATCTATTCACATCTGAATTTCAAGTTCATAGGGTCTAGGTTGGAAGGAGCCTTAGAGTGTTTTCTTATTTCCATCTCCCACTCAGCTGGAAGCTTATAATGTTCCATCTCTTTCTCTCTCTTTTTTGAGATGGAGTCTCGCTCTGTCGCCCAGGCT
The DNA here is from genome assembly GCF_000951045.1 of Mandrillus leucophaeus. Lineage (NCBI taxonomy): Eukaryota > Metazoa > Chordata > Mammalia > Primates > Cercopithecidae > Mandrillus > Mandrillus leucophaeus. The sequence continues at coordinate 4,049,413 of NW_012102188.1, forward strand.
GGAGCGCAATGGTGCTATTTCGGCTCACCGCAACCTCTGCCTCCCAGGTTCAAGCGATTCTCTTGCCTCAGCCTCCCAAGTAGCTGGGATTACTGTCCACCACCAAGGACAGCTAATTTTTTGTATTTTTCTTTTAGTAGAGACAGGGTTTCACTATGTTGGCCATTGCTGGTCTTGAACTCCTAGCCTCAAGTGATCCGCTTGCTTCAGCCTCCCAAAGTGCTAGGATTACAGGCATGAGCCACTGCACCCAGCCTGAACCCCCATCTCTTAATCAGAAAAATATTTAAAGTGAAATACCCTTGCATGGGTTGACAGAGGTATAAGTGTGCTTGAGAAGCAAGAGTCAGGTCCCTGTGCCTGAGAAATGAAAGACTTCCAGTTCTATAGATTGTCGACTAACATTTATGACAACATTCCAGAAACGAGGCTGAAATTCAAGGCTTTTAATCGCAGACCTTCACAGGCACACTATGTAAAGCCTGGTGTTCAGATTGCTTTATTATTTCCAAGTAGTTTTTCAGCTTTAGATTGACTTTGGCATAATCGCACACCGGGTTGAATGTCCAAAGCCTTCTTGCCAAGGCAAACCCTTGGAAGACAGGAGCATCCTGCTGGGGGCTGATTGCCAGGCAGACATCTCTGTGAAATCCCATGGCGTGCGGGCATCAAGGTGTACTCACATAGCTAAATACACTGAAAACCGGTTCTTCCTCTGTCTGTATATATCTATCTCTATCTCTATCTCTATCTCTATCTCTATCTCTATCTCTATCGCTATCTCTCTATTCTCTATCTATCTCTGTCTCTATCTCTATCATCTATCTATCTATCATCGATATATCACAATCAGAGATTTCATTATAATATTCAACGTCACTGGAAAAGTATAGCAGTTTTATATTTTCAGCTTTCTTTCAGAAATTAAGTAAAGATCCATTTAATATACTCAAAAAACAAACCATTATTTTGTCCCTTTAGTTTAAGTGGAGCAAGTCTGTCTATGAGTTTTGTCATCATCATAGCCCAGCAGTCAGGCATTTTCCTTTCTGGTTGTTTACTTTCCCTGTTCCTCCTGTTTCTTTTGCATCCCCTGTGCCTTCAGTGTTGTATTTTAGTCATGAGACATGCCTCGAGCCCTCCCCAGAGTGTCTTTTCCAGCTTCCTGGTCTCAGGTTCCATCTTCGTTTCTGTGACTTTCGACTCCGACTCCAGGTCTCTCAATTACAGGAGGGCCTGCTGCTCTGAGTGGGAAACACCCTGTCCTAGGATCTCCCTGGCTTGGACCCGTACCCCCTGCCCCGTGGAAAGGGGCTAGGATGTTGCATCTCACATTCTGGGTGTTTCCTACCTAGGTAGCCACACTCCGTATCAGGGCAGCAGGGTGTGGTGGGATAAAAAGGGGGACTTCCCCTTAAGACTGAAGACCCCCAGCTTGGCTGGCAAAGACCAAGGCAGAGCTCACAGATCACTGCTGACCTGGCAGATCAGTCAATCCCACATGTGCCACCACTGTAGTTCATCGCCATCCTCAACCCCCATGTGCACCCTGTATTCAGCGACTACTCAACTCCAGCTTCAGAAGGAAACTTTTCAACCATACAGAGCTCAAGGTTCTCGGTGGCACTCACATAGTGCTGGATTTCTCATGTGGGATTCAGAAGTGGGTTCATCCTCACTGATGCTCCCTCGGAATGAAGCTGAGTTCCTAGTGCTCCGCCCAGATGCCCTTGGATCCCCATCACCAGTCCTCGCCTCACCCCCTACCCTTTCTTCTATGAGCCTGGACCTTGGGGACTGAGTGGCTTTGCCCAGAGGCTTAGAGAGCACAGGCTCAGAGAACACAGGTCTGGGAGCTGACATTGCCCTGGGGCATCTCAAAGGGAGTGACTGTGAGATGCCCCAGGAAAGCCCAGTTCCCTTCCTCAAGTAAGGACAATCCTTGCACTGCCACCTGAGGATCACGCTGCACCTAGGACTGTGCTAAGTCCGTACCCTTGCTTGGCTACTTCCTCTCCAGCCTGCCTCACAACACCCTGATAATTCTCTCCTAGGAAGACTTTTTAAATAAATCACTTGCACAGAAACCCTCATACCAGGATCTGCTTCTGGCAACCCAAACCCAAATACAGGATGGCACAGGTTGCTTGCACACTGTGGGATTTCACAATGATGTCTGCCTGGCACACCACCCCCAAGCAGGATGCTCCTAAGGTTTTGCCTGTGCAAACAGCTTTTGGACATTCAGCCTGGCGTGCAGTTATGCCAAAGTGCTGTGACTGATTGCAGTTTCCTGCTTGATTAGAACCAGGGTGTGACCTGACATTCCCTCAAATTTCAGCTCCCTGGGACCTCAAGGGGCATGACTGGAGATATTTTGTGCTAGTTTCTTAGGCTCATGTCCACATGAATTTCTGGGGAGGGCATCTGAACTTTTATTTGGCTGTTGCAGCTGATTCTACACTGAGTCTTGTGTCAGATGCCAGCCTGGTCTGCCTCTCCCTGCACCTGTATTGTTCCCTAATTTCCATGATTGGTACTGGTGGTGGTCGGGGATGTTCTCCATCAGTTTGGAGCTTAGGGGGGCAGCCAGTGGCCTTCTGGTTAGGGACATGCTGGACTCTAGAGTTTTAAACCTAGGGGTAGACCAAACCCTAGTCAGTTAGTCCACCTTTTTCTGCTAAACTTTGCACCTAGGGCTGAACTCTGTGAGTGGACATCACTAATGACTGCTCCTGGAGGCCCGATGACCCACAAGCCCACAGCAATCCAGCTGCACACTGGGGATGACCTCACCTATGGAGAGCTGTCCATCAGCCATGCATAACCCTTCTTGATCCTCACCTTCTGGCTGGAGGCCATGTTCAGGTCACCATCTGAAAACTGCACCTGCACTTACTTTACAGTCCTTGCCATCATGGCCCACAAAACCACTGGTCCCTTCTATACTCACCTGCTTATTCCTGGGACCACAACATGTACACCACTTCCAAGGAGGTGCTTCCAGATGGGAAGGTGGGTGGAGGAAGAACTCCTGCCTCGGGAGGATGAGAGCTGTGGTGGCCTGGGACCTCTCTTGGCTTGGAGAACTGGGCGTACTTCCCCTACAAGTTTCAAAGGGGGGCAGGCCCTTTACCATGCACAGGCTCCCACTGTTGGGAGTGCTCCTCAGAACTTCGGGAAGAAGACTGGGAAGGTCTGATGACGTCTGGATTTCTGGGACTCCCATGCGATCCTCACCCAGGACACCTATATTCACATATCCGGATCTTCAGGAGCCTTCTCCTTCATCCACATAAGACCCAGTGCAAGCCAACCCACAAACTCAGCTTGAGCCGACTGAGGCCAGCTGCCTTTGTCAGCTGGGGTAGAAGGAAGCTCGGACACATCTTCTGTTTGTCTGAACTCAAACCATGCTCTGCTCTGACTGGACCTTCCTCACTTAACCCCAGTTAAGGCACAGATGAGTCAATTCAGGGATGGTCAACCAAGGCAGATAGAGATTTACAGAAAGTGCTAAAATACCTGAGTTCTGCTTGGTAGAGTTTGGAGGACGTTGGTGTGACACATTCCATGGGGTTTCCAAGAACCAGCTGTCAATGTAAGACAATTCCAGGACCTGGCCATGTGAATGTGTCCCCGAGAAGATGTGGTGGCCCTGGGCACATGCAGAGAGGCTGCGTGGGGAGGGAGATTTCCCAGAGGACTGCCAAGAATCTCATGAAAGGCAAGGGCTCTCTTTCTTGCTTGGCTTATGGTGAAGATGGAACATGAATGGTTGATTGTTGTCATGAAGAGGCTTCAGAATGAGGAAAGTGGAAGCCACAGCATACTTGGGAGTCACTGAAATGCAGAGACTGATCACGGGCCAGGGTCGGCTGGGTGAAAGGCGAGAAGGAAGAGAACCGGCAACACCGAGGAGGGGCGACCACTTCAACTCTACTCTCCCAGTGTGCCCCCTGGGTGGAAGGTGGTGCCCAGAGACTGACAAGAGTGATGACCCTGAAGGAGACAACTCTGCTGGAAACAGTCCACATTGCCAACAAAGACGCAGCACTCCAGGGTGGCCTGCAGACAGCTGAGGACCCCTGATTATCTTAGACCCATTGGAGGGTCCCTGATTCCTGCTGCCTTCAGCCCAATGCTTAGCCCTCCTTGATGAAAAGAGGTCTCTGGGGAGCACTGCCTCTTCTTCCTGAGGAGGGATTCTGAAGCACCCAGTGAGAGGCAAGACATTACCATGTGCCGAGAGATCCCAGATGTACATACTGGAGAAAGCACTGCTGACGGGGCAGGCTGTGAGGGAAGAGAGGACTCCAGGGCCTGGATATTTGTGCCAGCCATGCCTGATGGTCTTGCAGCATGCTCTGTTCCAGCCATGGCTGGGCCTAGGGTGTTTGTTAATATTTATTCATTTGTAAAACCAAATTTGGCTTTACTCAATTTTTGTTCCCTTCTCTCCTCCTCTGCCCTCTCTCCATGGAGCAGGTGTGCAACAGTGGTGCCTGCATGGCTGTGGTGCCTACAGCAGGGCTGAGTTGATGGTCATCCAGGGCCTCTGTGTACAGAACAGGCCTGCTGGGGGGTTCTCCTAAACTAGGGGTCAGAAAATAGTTTCTGTAAAGGATCAGATAGCAAATATTTTAGGCTTTGTGGGTTACATATTCTTCTTTGTCATTTCTGTTGTTTTTATAACAACTGTTTAAAAGTATAAAAAGAGTTTATTCATAGCTCCCAGCCATACTAAATGGCTGGAATTTTTGGCCCACAGGACACCTCTGTGGCCTAGATCAACCTCTGTGAGCCTAGACCAACAATCCACGAATGTAGAGAGAGAAAGGGCACTGATAACGGAGAACGGCTGGGAGGGTCTTCTACTGATGGAAAACCTCTTTGGAGAAGACTGATCATTAGACTCCTCAAGTATGAACTCTAATTCTACCAAGCTGGAAAAAAATAGAATAGGAGCTGTTAAGAGGTAAACTCTGACCGGTTAACGTTTTGAAGAGTTTATCTGAGCAGGCAATGATTCATGAATCTGGCACTCCAAGCCAGAATGATTCAGGCCTCCTTTGAAGGAGCATGTGGGGAGACTTTTATAGAGTGAATGGGAAGCAGGGTAGGGGAAATGTTTAATTGGTCAAAGTGGAGCAATAATTGAAAAGTCCCTAGTCTGAGATTGACTGGTGGTTTCTGACTGGTTGAATCCTCAGTGAAACTGAGTTGGGTCTTGCTTTACTTCCATAAGAACCCGGGACACTTGAGGCACTCAGGTCCGATGGCCTCCCAGGTGATCATTTTAACAACACCTAGAAAGGGTTAAGGATTTTCATTCTAGTCCCTAACCCTCCTCTCTGTCATTTGTTTCCTGGAATTCCCCATACTTGAGTTTATTTGGAGTAAAATTTGCCTCAGATGTTTTGAAGTTCCCTTAACAACAAAACCCTCACTAGATTATTAAGGGTAAAATGAGGAAAAGAGCAGTAGAACATAGCCTTTGGGGCTGCATAGGGAGCTCGGTCCACACCACTGAGAGCAGGCCCTGTGGGAGATGTGGTGAGATTGGGCAGGATGCAGGAGGTATCTGCCTGGTACCTACAAGCCAAAGAAATCCCAAAAGCCTCGACAGGGGTGGAGGGCAGAACTGGGCTTTACTCAGCTTTGGGGAAGGGCAGTTTCTGCTGGGGGCTCCCTCCTGCTCACAGACATCTCCAAGACGCTCTGATGCAGAGACCCTCTCTTGGAAGAGCTGCCTTTCTAAGTGGATTCCCATCAGGCTTTGTTGTTTTTCTAAGAAGGTCATTAGAAAAGTTTTGGAATTTCTTATGTAATCAGAAAGAATCCATAGAACACCCAAGCAGTTCCAAGTGCTAAGAGGAAGTGAGTGCAAGATGAAGTCTGCAGAGAAGACTTTCACAATCTGTGTGACTCCTGCAGTGTGTGGGGAGCTAGCCAGGGGCTGGGGGATCCCGATTTAAGCGTGTCTGCATGACCTGTTTGTGGGGGCCATCCCTCTCTCCCTGGTTCTTAGTCTTCTCATCTGAAAAGTAAGATTGTTGAATGATGTGATCTTTCTGACTCTTGCAATTCTCACTCTAAAATTTTATGAGTCTAACTTCCCATTGCTGCTTTTCATTTTCTTCTACGTGAAGGGTTCCAAAGTAAATTGAACATTTACAATTTGATCTTCTATGACTGTGGTATATTTAGGAGTCTCTCTCTCTCTCTAAGTATGTAATAAGTGATCAGAACACAAGATTATCTAGGATACATGGAGGGTCATCTTCATCATGTTTATTTTATGCAGCTGGACCAAAGATATTTTAAGATTGAATTAAATCATTAATTCTTCTTCATGGTACTTTTAGCATTGTTTAAAAGGACATAGCAGAGTTTTGTAAAAGAGGAGTCTAGAAATATTTTCTGTGGCTGAAATTTATAGAGAATATAAGAATGGGATGTATTTTTACAATTAAAGTAAAAAATTAGTTTATAAAGGAAGAAAAGCAAGTTTTGTCTAGTCATAAACTCTAGACCTATTGCCTATATTCTGATCAATACTGCCCATGTGTCCAGTTTCTATCATAGTCACAAAGGGAGTCATTATGTGATTATGTGCTGCTATCTAAAATTGTTAGGCAGCTCTTAGAACGTGAACCCAAGACATTTGGTGTGGTTGTTCCTGATAAAAATGTATTTGCTATTGAATCACGCTGGTTCAGTTCACCATATCTTTCCTCAGTGCAGGCTGGAACTCTGCATAAATACTATACTGGGATATTTGTCATGTGGTTAATGATTTGCACGCTTACCCTAGAGAGGGAATGATGAAAAAATGCAAAGGGGTGTACTTTGTTACTGGGTGGAGTAGATAATTTTTTTGTGTTTTATGGTTTAATGGTAAGGAAAACACCTATCCCACAAAATGTACCTTCCTAACATTAAAAAAAAATAATACATGGATCTTTGTATAGCTCATATAAATGATGGCAATATTTTCTTGGTACAGGTTTTAATAAAAAGAAGGAAAAGAACATAATCATTAGTACAGCTGAAGAACTTGGCAATGCTGACAGTTTCGCTAAGAGCCCTTTTTAAAAAAAGTATGAAAAGCGATTTTCCACAGAGATGTCAAATCTAAGATTTTCTTAATGTGCATGATTTACTGAATATTTTATTTTATTTTTCTCTTGAGCTCACTGAAGACTTCCTCTCTCTCTCAGAAGTCCATCTGAAAGACAAAAATCTTTCTCTGCTTTCCAGCCTTGTGTTGACCATGGAAGTAGGCTGAGTTTCTTGTTCCTCTTGTGTTCCTCATCGCTCTCCTGTGGCCTTTGTCTTTTTTTGGGGAACCATTTCAGCTTGAAGCCACCTAAGTGAAACCCAGCTGACAGCATTCCATCCTTCATGCCACGCTCTGCACCTCCTAATCTAATATCTTCAAGAGTAGGACTATCCTCTGCCTCTCATTCCCGACCTTTAAAAATAAAAACCAGTTCCCCCTCACATTCTCCCTAGTGCCCACTTCTCATCCTCATTCTTCTCTTGCTCACTTTCTCTTACGTAGAAATTCTACTCCTATTTATTGTTTTATTTATTTCACTATTGTAAACTAGTGATGGAACTAAGTTGCCTTTATTTTGCCTTAGGACAGGCGAGTACATTAGGTGTTTGGTGTCTAAATGAGAGATCATGTATCTTAATTAAAAACTCTACCCAGGATTTGGTTACATTTTGATGAAGGATTATCACAGTGGCATAGGATCTACAGCTAGTGTGTGACAGCTTCAGACTGGAGGAAGCGTGTCTTTGTTTTAAGTATCCTTGATCATGAGGCTCAAATGGCAAAAATCTGGTAAGAAAGTCCAGGGCAAACTCCCTGACTGCTCTCAGATCTCTGTGCGGAAGGTTAGGGTGCTTCCTGCCATCTTGTTCTGGTAGTCCTTGTCAAATTCTTCATTCTGGGCCACAGTAAAATAGTTCTTCCAGTCTCCAGGCATCCCTGAAACAAGGCAGAATCTCAATGATTGCTGCAGGAGTACAGGGAGAGGTAAGCATGCACCCTTAGGACCCCACCAAGAATGGGGAGAAACAGGCAACTTGCCTCTCAAAGGTTGTACAGTGGTGCTGCTGGAAAGAATAAATAATGGAGCATGAAACATTACTGGAAAATCTAAGCAGACCATGGGGACCACAGAGTTCCATTTGACATCTTAGACTACAAAGCTTATCTACCTTTCCTCATAAAAGGGGAGATGGAGTGGTCCATAATGCTGGTGGGCCAGGTGGTATAGTTGGCCATTGGGTTTTGCTTCATTACGTCAAAGGAGGTGTGATAGATGATTTTATTCAGAATTTCCTCTGATATGTCTTTCTCCAGGAACTTCAGTATCTTCTCAATTTCCCGCTTTGGGTCCTGTATGTTGAACAGTCATACCAAACAAATCATGTTGGGCCTCCCTTGGGGATGATGTTCCATTTGGACAGGATTTGGAGAGAAATGGGTTAAAGGAGCAATTCAAACACATTTTAAAAATATTTCTCAAGTGACTCCTACTGCCAGGCACTGTACTGTCCCAGATACTGTAGCAACACAAAGATGAGGGCTGTCCCTGCCCTCAAGAGGCTTACTTTGAAGGAAAGGAATTAAACACAAATACAAACAACTGCATGGCTGGCTGAGAAAGTACATGCTGCCTGTGTACAGACAGAGTGCCAGGAGATTTGGTGGGAAGGAGCAACAGTATCTCCTGCGGGAGAACAAGGAAGGCTGTGTGAAGGAGGAACAATGTTGGTGGTGAAGCATAGTATGACTAACTCTAGTATTTGGACTACAACAGATGGCAAAAAGAACCTATGAACTTAACAGAAGGTCACTAAGAGGAGGAATAAAAGGAATCTCAAGTCGACCCAGAAATATGAATCCTTATTTCTTGAATCTTTTTGATCAAAGAGATACAGAAAGAGAGAAAGCTATAGCTTTTGATTAAGTTTCTGAGGACATTTTAGACGCTAGTTTTGTAATTCTAGGATGCTGATGCACTGGGTCATGAGAGTGAATTTGTGCAGCCACTCATACACAATGGTTTGAAATTCAGAAATCAGTCCACTGTCCCAATATGTGGGACTGATCCTACCAGTGTTTATACGGATTAAACTTTGCTTTATGATGTGGGGTTGAGGTGTGCAAGAGGGAGAAGGAAGCTAAATTTCTTGAACACAACTATGTACACTTTACAAATATGATAGTGTAAATCTTTACAATGATCTCATGAGATAGACATGATACCATTTTGCAGATAAAGATATCTGGCTTATAAGTGTCAGGATCCAACAGATTGATTCAACTATAAAGCATGTGCTATTTCCTGAGGCAGAAGAATATTTTGAAAACTGTGAATTAAAGCAAAGCAAATTTAGAATGCCAAAAAAAGTAGTTAGAGCTTTTGAGGATAAAACTGAGTTGCAAACAGTGTCATGGACTTGCACTGAAGACTCTTCTGCAGGAAAGCCCATGCACTAGGGTTCTAAACAGGGATTGATGTATCCTAGGATGTGGGAGGATCTGATGGAGATGGCACTGCCCTCACCTCCTTCATGTCCTCGTAGAAGAGGTAGAGAATGCGGTGCTGGTCTTTTGCATCCCACCATCCCTTTACGTGGTCATACCAGGAACCCCACAGCACTGAGGGGAAGGAGAGAGATGAGATGTCAATGCCAGCATGAAACTTGTGAAACAAACATGAATATTTCAAAAAAAAGGGGGACATTTAATAAATACAACCAGAAGACAAAGACCTTGGGCAGAATTCTTGTTTGCAGAAGAGAGGGATTTTTTTTTTTTTTTTTTAAAGTAGGGTGATGATAAAAAGTATTCTGGATCCCTTGGTTTATATTTCCAACCTTGAACTTATTACTCCATGAAAGATTGTCTTGTGGCCAGGGATTCAACACCTTTATTTTCCTTGCATCATCACATAGTGCATTGGTCAATATTACACAATAAATATTGTTTCTGAACAGGCTGATTTTAAAAAGAAGACTTTTACTGTGAAAAATTTATAAGTACTGGATATTTGGGCACCTTCGCTCTCTTTGATGGTAAATAGAGAAGCTCACTGGGTATTTTCTGTTGTCTCTGCCAACTCCACTTTCCGTTGTCTTGTGCTCTGCTTGGTGCCCTGCAAAGCAACCTGCATGGACTTTGTCAGTGACCTCCTTTGTCCTCAGGATTACAGATGGACTGTGTCAGCAAGAGGTGTAGGAAGGTATTTAGAGGCAGAAGGGGAGGAGGACATTGTGTTTATTTCCCTGATGCCCTTCCTGTTGGCTCACTGTTTCCCCCACCAAAGGCTTTAGCTCCTGTCAAGGAGTCCTCTTTTGTCTCTGGAGAGATATGGCTCCCTGCTGGTACTCTCCCCAGAATACTGCACTAGCCCTTGTCAGTTTCCTTAAACTCTGCTATAGCCTTGTAAATAGTCTCTTTGTTAGAGTCTTCCCAGATGACCCAGTTTGAGTGCCATCTACTTCCTCACAAGACCTTGATGGATACAGCCATTCAGTGAAAATTATCTTTCCTTCTGCTGTCAGCAGGTGAATGAATAAGGAAATATGAACTCACAGTTTTCTTCCACTCACCTTTTCCAGCTTTGAATGTCTCAACATATTCCTCCCAGGTACCAGGGTCAGGCAACATTTTATTCATTCTTGAGAAATGATAGTAGGAGACCAGACAGTCCTTGGCATTTCTAGCCACATAGATAATCTGGAATCAGCCAGCAAGAGGAATGAGATGCAGAGAGAAAACAAGACAGAGAAATATTATTCAGTGCAGAGGACCATAATCTTAGAAAGCCTCTTTGTAGAATCTTGGACTATCCTATTTGAATAATTGCATGTTCATGCATTTTCTATGATAAAAGGTGACTATCCCTTCCAGTTTGTCTAGGTGCAATTCCAATTTATAGCTGTAGTCTCAGCATGATCATTAAGAGCACCCCTTTTCTCTGATAGAAGTGTCCTGTTTGCATGGTGCATACTACATTCACCCTAACTGTGATATTTCTGGAGGTTAAGGAGGCTACCCATGTTGTCTTCATCCATTCAGGGTTCTATAACAAAATACCACATGCTGGGTGTCTCCTAAACAACAAAAACTTATTTCTCACAGTTCTACAGGCTGGAGAATCCAAGATAAAGGTGCTGGCAGATTTGGTATATGGTGATAATCTGCTGCCTTGAGACAGCCATGTGTTATAAACATGAATCCCGTTCATGAGGGCTCTCCACTTGGCCTAATCTCCTTTCAAATGTCCCACCTCCTAATACTATCACTGTTGGGCTTAAAATTTCACATATGAATTTTGAAGGGACAAATGTAGACGATAGCATGTGGTATATTTTTCAGTGTGTGAAGGTTCCCCTTGGCTTTCACTAAGCAAGGAATCTAAAGTAGGTTCTAGGCTGGGAGGAGCTAAAGCAGCTAGCCATTTGGTTTAATTTCCATGATATGAATCCCAGCCTTAGTGATAAATTATCACTCCTACATTCATTTGCTGACTAGGTTGAAGGACGCTTGAGGCAGTGCTAAGTCCATCTTTGGAACTGTGTGTGATGGTCTTCTCATAGGGCAGGCATGATCTGGTGAGAAGGAGCTGATTTCTTGACTTCTTGACTTCTTGTCCTGGTGACCCCTTCCTCCCCTCATTACTCTGGCTCCCATCCCATCCTACCCTGCTGTATGCTATCTTAGCAGGGCTTGAGAGGAACCATTCTCAGTGGTTTCTCAAGAATTTTTGTCCTGTGTCTCACTATGGAACTTCTGTGTCCAACACAACCAATCATCCAGCCCTATTTTACTCTAAATGAATTGCCCTAGGTTCTTGCTTTCCATCTTTGCTCACTCAGATGAACACAGTCCTGGCATGACTCTGTTTTTCTGCCCCCTTTCTTGCTGCTGGCTTTCTATCCAGCATTTATGAAAGCATTTATGGTGTCAAAAAGTAGGATGCAAGTACAAAGTCTTATTATTATGTACATATATTTTGTGTAATATTCCTTAATGCTTATGTTGCTTATTGCCTTCTAGGCCTAAATTGAAATGGGAAGTCCTAGGATAAGCAGGAAACATATTCAAATGTACATTAGGTGTGGGATCCAATGTCAAATAAAATTTCTGAGAACCTCTTGATTCATCTGTATTAATTTCCAATTGCTGCTATAACAAATTACCACAAATGGCTTAAAACAATGTAGATTTACTCTCTCACTGTTCTGAAGGTCAGATTTCACTGGGCTAAAGTCAAGGTGTCAGCAAGGCTGGTTCCTTTAATGGCTCTGGGGAGAATTCATTTTCTTGTTTTTAGCATCTAGTGGCCACCTGTACTCCTTGGCTCTTGACCCTTTCCTTGAATCACTCCAAATTCTTGCTTCAGTTGTCACAGCTCCTATTTTCTCCTCTGATATGCTTGTCTCCATCTTTTAAATACCCTTGTGCTGATATTTAAGACCAAGACAATCCAAGATAATCTCCCCATCTCAAGATCCTTAACTTAGTCACTTCTGTGTAGTCCATTTTGCAATATATGGTAATACTCCCAGGTCTGGTGATTAGGATGTAGCTATCTTGGAGTGACTATTATTCAGCCTACCATGCCATCATAAAATGAAAAACTTAGACTAAGCTCCCTACAGTCTTTTACTACTCAAATAATTCACACCAAGTTTAAGTGGATAAATGGAAGTGCTGCCACTAAGATGTTTACATTATTTAGAAGACCCGATTTTACAAAAAGAAGATGTTAGTATGATGACTAACCAAGTGTTAGTGTGTCTTCTGACAATGAGTCTACAAGATTTGGAAATAATATTGGTTCTTGAGGAATAAAATTAACATACAATATGTGAAGGTATTTATCTGTGGGAATAAACCAAGAAGTTTTCACAAATCCAGGTGATCTGGGCATGATCTCAGGGAAGCAAATCAGCAAATTGGGGGATCAAAGCAAGCAGATACTTGGAAAACTATTCAATTGTATTGTACCTTATTTGGAGATAGGAGATGGACAAAATAAAGAGCTAGTGAGTCATGGAAGCTCAGAAAAAATAGGAAGTCAAAAGCAATCACTCGCATCATGTATCTGAGCACTGCACCAAGGAGAGATAGTCTTGGTTAGACTTGACCGTTACGGTTTCCTTGGTAAATTTAGTCTAGAAGGTTGAAAGACTGCAGCTGTCATAGCTGAAAAACACTTTTTAACATCAACTCACTTTCTCAGCAATCTTCAGACAACTGTGTTTACAAAGCAGCTTGCCCACAAGGAGATGATGTGCTGGTCTAGCTGATACAAGCATTTGGTTCTGCTGAGTGGCTATACTTTTCATTGCAAATGTATAAGTTGATATTTTGTTTATATTACACATTTCATTAACTTAAGACTAACTTATAAAGCAGAAATCAAAAGGAAACCCCGCTACACTCAATGTACACTGCACTTATAGGATCTGAATTAGAAAGTGTCAAAATAAAAATATATTTTTTTGAAAATGAAGAAAATAAAGGTCTAACAGTACCTAGGATCTTGCTTCATGAGATATGCTTTCTGAGAGTCTGTTGATCTCTCAGTTAGCATTAAGGGTGGGCCAGATCAAAATAAGACAAAATCATATTTCTCATCCTGAAAAGAAGAGGAGCAGATTTTGGATAACAAGGTGTACTTAATCTCATCAGGGCAGCCAAATGGTGGCCATGAACATGGGCTGTTCAGATCTCTGGATATGGAAAGTAAGTGATGGATGACCTCAGCTGCTATATTCTGAATCCACTACCATGTTCTTTATAAGACCACATTTCCAAACGGCTGCTCTTGGCTAATGAGTAAGCACAGCAGGCATGCTAATGCAGGCCCAGTCTATGAGATATGGGACTCTCTGATGGTTGACTTTGGCTGGAGGACTCCCCATCAGCTTGGATGAATCATGACTCATGACTGTAGTCTGAGTCTTCAACTCTCCTTCCTTGCCTCTCCTTCATAGGGGTCAGACTTGCATCATGGTCTTATTGCTCTCCATACTTGTTTGTCTTACTCCTCTTTTCACAGGTTTTCCTCCAAATAGTTCTCTTTCAGGTCTGACTCTGCCAGCTCCTTAGAGGACACAATCTAAGAGATCACTCTTCCTCAGGAAATACCTGCTTTGTTTCATTGATCACCTTCTTTGAATGTGGCTTAGATGGCAGATGGTCAGAATAATTTTGTCTGAAAATTTCCCAATGTATACCCAAAAATAATATTTTGAAGGAAGATGAATCCAGAATGGAGTGTGTGGGAATGTGGGGTAATGCCACCATCTGCCCTATGGCTCCACTGGCTATCTTTCTTTTAGTATCTTTGACTGTTTCTACTTAGAGACATTATTCAGCCATGCCAATCAAACTCAGTTTGAAGAGTTGGCTCTTCTTACTTTTGAATTTTCTTTCCAGAAGGAAGGTGGTAGCATCTGAACAGGCAGATGAGTCTTCAGAGTTCTAGGAGAAGGCATCTTGTTAGCCAGATCCAGACCTGGGAAATAAGGCCACACCATTCAACCAGACATTTCTCATCAGCTGCATAGATTTGATATTACTACTGTGCCAATTATTTGAAATCAGATTGACCCAATAGTCAGTTCTCTGTCTAAAATAATAATTTTTATGCCTATGATTCCTTTTTGATGACAACTTTACTGCTCATTCTGGTAGAGGAAAGCACTGATGAAATATTGAAAACTATGGAGGCACATTACTTCCCTTGCTTGTTGGGCATTGGTGTGTACTTGTGTGGGCAGATAAGGATGTTTGAGGTTGGTGAGAACAGATCTATAATAGCCCCAGTAGCTCTAAAGCATGCTACATTTTCTTTCAACTTTTACTTTCAAGGACAAGAACCACAACAGCCATCAGACATGTGCAAGCATTGTGCTGGGAAGCATTTTTAGTTGAAAAACTGCCTTATAGTGATCAAGTCATTTTTCCAAGTTAGTAGTAAGTGTGAAAGCCAGGATTAGAAATCAGTGAGACTATGAGTGTGGAGAGTCAAAGAAGAGAAGCTTTGTGAAAAACAGTAGAGAGGCAAGAAAGACTTAGGTAAAGTACAGACAAAATCATTCCTGGAAATAGGAAATCCAATGCTAACTGTTAAAATGCTGAATATAGGCTGGATGTAGCCATGTGCAGCACCAACCTCAGGGGAGAGGCTTGCAAGTAAAGCATAAGTGTCAGTAATGGAGAAGGTAGCTTCTGATGGAGAATGAGATATGTAAGGAAAGGGAGGTTCTCCTTGGTGGCACAGCAGTAAAGGGATAGAAGGAAGCAAGAGGGAGAAAATTAAGGTAAAAATTTTGCATAACAGAGAGAAAGAAAAAGCATGCCAATTTCTTCTCCTCCCCACTAACCAGTACTAAATACTTATAAACAAAACTGCACAGGAGAAGGTAGAACTGACAGAAGAGGATGCTTTCAAGCTAGAAACTATGTTCATGAAGTATATAAAAATAGAAAAAAACCCCACAGATTTCATTGACACAAAACTATTACAAAGATCAAGGAGTCAAATAAAAAAAAAATAAATCAAATCCCCACAAAATCAACTACAAAGCTGAAAATGAAAATGCAACATTTTAAACTACATTAAATATCTTGAAACAAACATTTGAGAATACGAAAATAAAATCTGAAATCAGAAGTATAAAAAGTAAGGAAGAACGTGGACAAAAAAGGAAAGTGAAAAAGATTTGATTGAACTCAACAAAGTAAACATCAAAAATTAAATTATCAAGTGGATAATGGGGAATAGATTTAAGTGAAAATATAAATGCTGTTGACGAAAAGCACTAAAACAAGACAATGACACAAGAAAAAGAAAGAAGTAAAAAGTAAAAAGTTTCAGAGAGCAAGTAGCTGACATTGAAGACAGGTAAAGAAGATCTAACACTAGTAGAAGTTGGAGTCCCTGAGAATAAAATGAAAACAGTGGAATAAAACTAGTATTTAAACCTGTAATCTGAAACAGTTTTCTGGAGAAAAAGACTGGAATTTATATGTTAACCATGGGATATTGGGAAAGTTGATTCATAATGATCAACTCTGAAATATATGGTAAAATTATTATATTTTGTGATTAAAAAAATTCATGCCTCATGCAAAAGAAGAAATAATCCTTAAGGTCAATCGAACTGAATTGGCATCAGATTCCTGAAAACATCATCAAAAGCAAGGAAACTGTTGATCAGCATTTTAAAGAAATTAAGGACAGAAAATGTGAACAAAATGTATTATCCCCAGGCAGGCTGTGCTTCAAGTATCAAGGATAGACAAAAAAAGGTTTAAATGTGCAAGGACTAGGGAATACAGTACACATGTGCTTTTCCTGATGAATCAGCTAGAATAGGTTCCATTCAATCAGTACATGATTTGGAAATCTTTGCAAAAAGGATCGATGTTGAATATTTCACATTATATAATATTACAAGTAAATTAATGAGGGTAGATCGAGAGTAGAAGAATAATGTGTAAACCTTATAGATTCCCACAAAGTAGTAATAATACAACTTAATATTTGAAATATTATTTGCTGTTGTATAATTAATAGGAGGAGTCACAGGATTCCTTTGAAACCAGCAGATCAGATAGTAAAATATTAAGTAAGAGAAAGGAGGAATTGAGGTTTTGTAAAGGGTAATAATACACAAGTAACCACTATGATGAAAATACAAACTTTTCTAAATACCAAATACACCATCAAAACAAACAATCCCCCATTTTTTTTAAACAAAAAGGAAAATAAAAAGGATACATTAAATAGGGAAAGAAACACAGTAAATATTACTTATTACTACAGTAATTTGAACAAATGATGATATGACATAATTGTGACCAAACATTTCAGTCATATCAATAAATGTGAGTGGCTTAAATAACCTATTAATATTTTTCAAATTGGTTTGTAAAGGAAAACCTAACTATATGCATTATACAAGTGAATACCTGGAAACACAATAATTAATATAAGGTAAAAATAAAACAATGGATAAAGATATAAAACACAATGAAAACTATAAGAAAGCAAGGATTGTGGAGAGCAAGTTGATGAATAGAAGGCTCCACTGATCATGCCACCTCTCTATCCCCTCTGCCGTGCAAGGAATGCCAGCTTAATAACTATCTACACCAAAGAAGCTCCTTCATAAGAACCAAAAATCAGATGAGCACTCACAGTACTTGGTTTTAACTTTGTATTCCTGAAAGAGTCACCGAAGAAGTTAAAAAAAAACATGACTCTTGAATTGCCAACAACACCCCTCCTTCTCCCCCATGAAGTGGCAGCGTGGTGCTGAGAGCGTTTCTGTGCACTGGGGTAGGGAGAGCTCAGCAATTGTGAGGCATTGAACTCAGTGCTATCTTCTTACAGCAGAAAGCAAAACTGGACCAAACTCAGCAGGTGCCTGCCCACAGAGGGAGCATTTAAACCAGCGCTAATAAGAGGGGAATCACTGATTGCAGTGGTTGGAATTTGAGTTCCTGCAAGCTTTGAGGTCCAAAGTGCTTTGGGGTTATAAATAAACTCAAAAGGCAGTCTAGGCGACAAGGACTGCCACTTCTAGGAGAGTCCTAGTGCTGAACTGGGCTCAGAGACAATGGACTGGTCAGGGTACAAGACCTACTGAGACACCAGCGGGTGTGGCTAAGGGAGTCCTGGCATCATCCCTCCCCTATTTCCAGGCCGCACAACTCATAGGCCCAAAAGAGATCTGTTACTTCCATCTGAGAGAAGTGGGAAGAGTGGGGTGGAGTTTGTCTTGCATCTTGGATACCAGCTCAGTCACAGCAGGATAAGGCACAGATAAGAGTTTTGAGGCTTCCCTTCCAGGACCTAGCTCCCAGACATTTCTAGACACACTTTGGGCCAGAAGGGAATCCGCTGTCTTAAAGGGAAGGATCTTTAAGAATGAGTCCTGGCCAGGCATGGTGGCTCATGCCTGTAATCTTAGCACTTTGGGAGACTGAGACAAGCGGATCACAAGGTCAGGAGTTTGAGACCAGCCTGGCCATTATAGTAAAACACCGTCTCTACTAAAAATACAAAAATTAGCTGGGCGTGATGGCATGCACATGTAATCTCAGCTACTTGGGAGGCTGAGGCAGGGGAATCGCTTGAACCTGGGAGGTGGAGGTTGCAGTGAAACAAGATTGCACCTTTGCACTCCAGACTGGTTGACAGAGTGAGAGTCTGTCTCAAAAAAAAAAAAAAAAAAAAAAGAGTCCTGGCAGCATTCATCACCTGCTAACTGAAAAGTCCTTGGGTCCTGAATAACCAACAGCAACATTCAGGTACTATGTTGAGGGCCTTGAGTGAGACCTTGAGATATGCTGGCTTCAGGTACCAGGTTGACCACAGTGGGGCACAGCACCAAGTCGGCTGTTGGAGACTCTGATTCCAGAACTTGGCTCTTGGATGACATTTCTGAACCTTCCCTGGGGCAGAGGGGAGACCACTTCCCTGATGGGTGTGTCCCAGGCCAGGCAACATTCACCACAAGCTAAAGAGCCCTTGGGCCTTAAGGGAACATCAGTGGTAGTCTGGCAGCATTTCCTATGGGCCTGTGGTGGCGGTGGCCCTGGGATGAGGCTCCTCTGCCTTTGGAAAGGGGAAGGAAGAGTGGGCAGGACTACATCCTGTGGTTTGAATGCTGGTTTAGTCACAGTACAGTAGAATACCAGGTTGACTTCTAAGGTTTTTGACTGTAGTCTCTGGCTCCCAGATGGCACCTCTGGAGCAGGTGGGAACTCATGATGAAAATCCTCAAAAAACAGGCTATAGAAGAAACATACCTCAACATAATAAAAGCCATATATGACAGACCCACAGCTAGTATCATACTGAATGGGGAAAAACTGAAAGCCTTTGCTCTAAAATCTAGAACATGACAAGGATGCCACTGTCACCACGGTTATTCAATACAGTACTAGAAGTCTCAGTTAGAACAATCAGAGAAGACAAGGAAATAAAAGACATCCAAATTGGAAAGGAAGAAGTTAAATTATCCTTGTTTGCAGATGATATAATCTTATATTTGGAAAATCCTAAAGACTCCACAGAAAAACTATTAGAGCTGATGAAAAAATTTGGTAACACAGCAGGATTCAAAATCAACATACAAAAATAAGTAGCATTTCTATATGACAACAGTAAATGATCTGAAAAAGAAGTTTTAAAAGTACTCCTGATTATAATAACTACAAATAAAATTAAATACGTAGGAATTAACTTTATCAAATAACTGAAAGATCTTTATAATAAAAACTATAAAACAATGATGAAAGAAGTTGAAGAGGACACCAAAAAATGGAAAAATATTCTGTGTCCCTGAACTGGAAGAATCAATATTGTTAAAATGATCACACTACTCAAAGCAATCTATATATATAATGTAATCTCTATCAAAATACTGATGACATTTTTTTTTCACAGAAATAGAGTAAACAATCCTAAAATTTACATGGAACCACAAAAGACCCAGAATAGCCAAGGCTATCCTAAGCAAAATGAACAAAACTGGAGGAATCACATTACCTGAATTCAAATAACCAAAGCACCATGGTACTAGCAGAAAAACAGACACACAGATCAATGGAATGGAATAGAGAACCCAGAAACAAATCCACACTCTTACAGTGATCCATTTTTGACAAAGGTGCCAAGAATATACACTGGGGAAAAGACAGTCTCTTCAAAAAATGGTGCTTGCGAAAACTGGATATCAGTAAGCAGAAAAATGAAACTAGACCTCTATCTCTCACTGTATACAAAAATGAAATAAAAATGAATTAAAGACTTAAACCTAAGACCTCAAACTATGAACCTACTACAGGAAAACATTGGGAAAACTCTTCAGGACATTGGTCTGGGCAAAAATATCTTGAGTAATACCCCACAAGCACAGGCAACAGAAGCCAAAATGGACGAATGGGATCACGTCGAGTTAAAAAGGTCCTGCACAGCTAAAAATACAACTGACAAAGTGAAGAGACAATCCACAGAATGGAAGAAGATATTTGCAAACTACCCATTTGACAAGGGATTAATAACCAGAATATATAAGGAGCTTAAACAACTGTATGGGAAAAAAATCCAAAAATCCAATCAAAAAATGGGTAAAAGATTTGAATAGACATTTCTGAAAAGAAGACAAACAAATGGCAAACAGGCATATGAAAAGGTGCACAACATCATTGATAATCAGAGAAATCCAAATAGAAACTACAGTGAAATATCATTTCATCCTAGTAAAAATGGCTTATATCCAAAAGGCAATAAACAATGCTGGTGAGGATGCAGAGAAAAGGGAACTTTTCTACACTGTTGTTGGCAATGTAAATTAGTACAACCACTATAAGGAACACTTTGGAGATTCCTCAAAAAGCTAAATATAGAGCTGCCATAGGATCCAGCAATCCCACTGCTGGGTATATACCCAAAAGAAAGGAAATCAGTATATCAAAGAATTATTTGCAATCTCATGTTTGTTGTAGCACTGTTCACAATAGCCAAGATTTGGAAGCAAGCTAAGTCTCCATCAGATGAATGAATAGACACACTTTGGGCCAGAAGGGAATTTGCTGTATTAAAGGGAGTATTATTCAGCCATAAAAAAAAAAGATCCTGTCATTTGCAACAACATGGATGGAACTGGAGATCATTGTATTAAGCAAAATAAGCTAGGCACAAAAAGACAAACATTGCATGTTCTTACTAAAAATCTAAACAATTGAACTCATGGAGATGGTTACCAGAAGCTGGGAATGGTAGTGTGGGTGTGTGTGAGGGATGTGGGGATGGTTAACGGGTACAAAAATTAGTTAGAAAGAATTAATAAGACCTACTGTTTGTTAGCACAACAGAGTGAGTGACTATAGTCAATGATAATTTAATTGTAAATTTTAAAATAACTAAAAGAGTATAGTTGAATTGTTTGTAACATGAAGCATAGATGCCTGCGGGGATGGATAGCCCATTCTCCATGATGCAATTATTATGCACTGTATGCCTGTATTAAGACATATATGTGTCCTGTAAATATATACATTTACTATGAACCTACAAATGTTAAAAATTAAAAAAAGAAAGCAAGGATTGTGATGCTATAAGATAAATTAGAATTCAACCCTAAATATGTATGACACAAAGAAGAAACTTCATAATGTGAAAGATTCCATTATACTAATAAAATATAGTAATCATGGATATCTATGTACCACATAATCAAGTAACCACTTACACAAAACAGAAACCACAGCAGATGCAAACAGAACACATTAATAATAGGATATTTTAACTTTCAGTGCAAAATAAGTTAACTGGAAAAAAAGAGAAGAATACAAAGAATTTAAACAACATAATATATTAAATCTTTTGGGTAATAGAGAATATACTTTCTTCTCAAGCAAACATAGAAAATCCACAAAATAATTATATATTAAGGCACAAGTAAAACATCAGTAGATTTCATAGCATTGACATTTTACAAACAATAGCCTCTTATTCCAATGCAATAAAACTAGAAATCAAACACAAAGACAAAAACCAAAGAAGCACTTTCATCTGGAAATTAAAAACTTCTACTAAACACCTCTGGTATAAAATTACAAAAATTCTGAAAAATGTAGTGAAATTAAATGTAACAAAACACTACATATTAAAAACAAGTACATTTAACACGATGATCAGACAAAAATTGATAACCCTAAACAAAGAATAAGTTTAAATACATTAATTGAATTCCCAAGTCAAAAAATATTTGACTAAATGCAGCCGTGGTTTATTCTTAAAAACTCTGAGAAAACAAGGAATAAAAAGAAACTTCTTCAGTCTGATAAATGGTATCTAAAAAAATCTGCATCTAATATTATACTTAATGATGAAAGAATGAATCCTTTTCCACTAAGATTAGAGCCCAAGGCAAGAATTTTGCTCTAATTATTTCTATTCAACACTGCACTGGAGACTCCAGATGATAGTGAAATAAGGCAAGAAAAAGAAATAATAGAAATCAAGACTAGAAAGCAAGAAGTAAAATTGTCTTCATTCAAAGAAGGCATCATTGTCTGTGTAGAAAATCCACTATGCAATCGAAAAGTACAAAAAATCTGGAACTAATAAGTCAAGTTGCAAGATACAAGGGCAAACAAAAAATCAATATATTTTAACATATCAGCAACATATAAATTAAAATATAACAATATTAAAATATATTTTAACAAAATAATAAAACAAAAATACTTATGATTAAATTTGACTAAAGATGTGACAGATATAATGAAAGCTGTAAATCATTACTGAGTGATATTTAAAACGTTCTAAATAATTGGAGACATAAAGCACTTTCATAGGCCAGAAAAGCCAATTTTGTTAGGGTATTAATTCTTTCCAAACAGATGTATAGATTTAATGCAATGCCAACCAAAACATGAGGGGGTTTTTGGTTCTTTGTTGGTTTTAGTAGCAACTGACAACTTGATTATAGAATTTATATGAAAATGCAAAGATCCTAGAATAGCTAAAGCAAAAAAAAAAAAAGAGAGAGAGAGAAAGAAATGATGGGAGGTCTTATTTCTACTTAACTTCAAAACTTATTATAAGACTACAGGAATTATTATGAAACAGTGTAATATTGGCATAAAGACTGATACATCAAGGAGAGAAGCAGAATAGAAAATCCAGAAGTATACCCATACATAAACAGTTAATTAATTTTGGCAAAGGGGTCAAGACAATTCAATGGGAGGAAAGATTAAAAAATATTTTTCAATAAGTGTTGCTGAAATAATTGTTCCAATCAATAATAGGGTTTCAATACATATTAGGTATTATTATTTTACAAATGAAGAAAAATTAAGCTTTGAAATGCTTAATGACTTGCTCAAGGTACCCAGATAAAAAATCCATACCAGCATTTGAAGCTTGACTGTGTGATTTTAATGTCTATGCCTTCTCTCTAAAGGTTTGTCTCCTACTGTGAAAACTACTATTTATTACAATTGGCTTTATAAAAATATGTCCTTTATTCCCAACTTGATTACAGAATCTTCAAGGGTGCCTTCTATATCTTGCATTCTTAGTATATTTGGTGTAAAGTGTAATCATTTATGGCAATACTTTTCTCCCCAGGTATTTTGACATGAACCCCCTTCGAACTCCTTCCCAGTTCCTATGGACATAGTTTCTAAAAGGCTAACTGCAGAAATGATTTTCCTCTTGGGTGAAAACTGACCCAGGACAGTGGTTCCAACCCCGTAGGACTCACTCGGGCAAACTTACCTGAGTTGAGGGGTGGGGGCAGTGTCCACTCGATGAAAGGATGGCGGTCAAAGGTGTTGGCCCTCTGGCACTTCTGCACATCTCCATCATTTTGGATCATGTCCACAATCTCCTGTGTCCAGGTTGTGCCTAGAAGCATTGGTTATTCTCATCTTCACCTATTCGTGGCACAATTTAATTCTATTTTCATGGTTACTCATGTATTTAGTTAATCTCCCAATTGCTGAGTGTTGAGCAGGATCAGCTCACCCGCCCTCTCTTCCACATGACCCCCAGGTGAGTGGGGCTTTCGCATACCACCCAGAGTGGGTGGGGCCTCTCCTCTGAGCACCAGACCCCGTCTGCACTCTTTGATTATCATAGTCTGCTTATATATTGCTTCCTTGCCACTAAGAGCTCTTTGGAGGTAAGAACTCATTTTTTTTTTTCCTTTGTTCCTAGTACATACCATGGGGCTTTGCACCTAATGAATATAGCTTCATGGTTGAATATTGAAGCAAATGAAAGTAGGGAGATACAAAGATGAATTAGCCATTATATCTGCTCTAACAAGCTTACAATATTTTGGGAGGAGATAAGATGTGACAGAGAGTGCTTCTTGCCATAGCTACTATGCATTCTTCCCTTCCCTTTCAAATTAATAGATTCTCAATTTTTAGCTTGGCATATAGCTGTTGGGCTTAAAGGTTATATTTTCTACTACTTCTTGCAGATAAATGTGGCCATGCCAGTAAATTCTGGGAACCTGTCGTGAAAGGAAAGGGCATGACCTTCTTCATTCCTTCCTACCTCCTTGCTGGTATTTGGAATGTGCCTGTGGTGATTGGAGCCCCAGCAGTCATACTGGACCATAAACTCAAAAGCCACACCTCAGGATAGTGGAGCAGAAAGCTAGAAGGAACCAGGGTGGCTCATGACCAAGGCAGCCGCTGTTTCAGCCCCAGGCTACCAGCCTCCTGACTGCTTTTCTCTTTGTGTTATTTTGGCTTTTCTAACACTTGTAGTCAAATAGAATCTTAACTGATTCAGAAGAGGCCTGTAAATGGACATGTGGGTAGGCAAAAAGGTGGACTGAAGCAGAGAGAGCTAATTGCCCACCAAATATCCATTTTCTTCTTACTACTTTTGATGGCTCTGTGGCTTGCAGCCAAACCTGATGCTAACTGAAGCATGAGACACATGCAGATAAACGAAAGAGAAACTGTTCCAGGAAGGGCTGTAAAGATGTGTAAAGTGGTCTAGGAGTTCACAGGAGGGCGGACCCACTGAGAAAGGGGTTGGTAGGGCTCCGTAGAGGAAGGGGATGGTAGCTCTGAAATGAAGGGCTGAAGTGGGAATAGAATGTCCATGTTAACAAAGGAGGCACAGCATCCTAGGCAAGGAGCCTCAGGAGCTAAGACAAAGGCATGCATATTCCACACTGGGAAGGAAGGAGGGCTCGCAGGAAGTTGAGAGGTGCTGGGAGAGATGGGGGAGTAAGACTGGGGAAGCATTGAGGCCTTGGGATGGAGGGCCTTGGGGCCAACTGCATAATTTCCCATGCAAACTGAAACAAAATTTCTGCCCTTAGGTAATACAGGTTTACCTTCACATCTGGACAAAGAGAAGTGTCCAATGCAAATCAAACTGATAGGAGATTCTAGAGAAACTGAAACTTACTAATAGCAAGCCCCTACCTAAGTTTATTAAGAAAGCCCTGGCCAGCCAGTGCTGAGTTAATAAGAAGGCAGTGAGGTTAAGGAGGGGAGTTTGGAGCCAAAGAGGACAGAAACACATTTCCATGAACTGTGGTGAAGGGACCCTTTTCTGAAATCTTTCTGGTTATGGATATCTAGTGTTCTTCATGTTGAGTCAAGTGGCCACTGACTTTCCCAAACTCATTAAAGTCCTTTACCTCACTTGGTCACACTGCCTGAGATTATATATTCAGATTACATGGGGGATTATGAGTCATCCTCACAGTCTTGCTGGTGGTGATGTTCCCATTCCTCCACCCTGCACAGGCCTAGGACACTCTTTGCCATTTCTGACTCTTGCTTTTCCCACAAACTCCTCTTCCTTTCATAAGATTCTGGTAAATGCCACCTTCCCTTTCTCACATCTTCCCCATCATGCTCACATACATTTTGGCCCCAACTCTATCAGTGCTTTTTATAGTGGGGTGAAAGCGTTCAGTTCCACATGTCTCCACTGGGAGGAGCTTCTTAAGGGCAAGAACTGTGGTTAATTCCGGGAGGGCTTAGCAGATGGGAGCAGGGACTGGCTGGCTGGCAAGTTTACTGTAAGAAACCTCTGTGCTCTGTAATTCTTTCAGTCCTTTGGGGATTTGGGATTCTGGCAGTCTCTTCTACAGGGACCAAATAAAAGGAAGATCTTGGACTGTGGAGGATTGGAGATCATGAGCAAGTCTGGTTTTCATTTTTTCCAGGGCCAGCACTGGTGACAACCTGCATTTTTCAATTGGGAAACTCACCCCAGGTGTCAGTACTCTGCTAAATCTGGCTTTCCTGCCATTTCCTCACACCCACCTGCCTTTGCATAGGTTGCAATGAGGAGATCATCAGGTTTTGCTTGGAAATTCCAGATTTTGTCCCAATTATCACTAATCATTTTGGCCATGAGGATTCCATTCACTTCTCTAGTTTCTGGGAGTAGAAATTTTTCCTCCAGCTGAAGCTCTTTCATCTTCTCCAAGGACATCTTACTGGGAGAACTTGACAGCTGCTTAAAACAAAGGTGTGCTGTGTCATTTCTAATACTTAGAACAGTCAGTCCTTTTTTAAAAAAAGATTATTGTCTGAGACAGTCAGAAGAGACATCTGGTGGGAATTTATTGCTGTGTTTCATGTTAATTTAAGTGAGAGAAGTAAAAACCATGGGAGCCTGAGCATTGCAAATAGCTTTGTTTCTGGGTAAAGAAAGATGGTAAAGAAATAAGTGCATCTCTGATGGGGATGGATGCTAGGGAGGACCACAAACCTGGGAGATTTTTCAGCCAAGAGCTGGTTTGTGTTAGCTCATCAGAGATGCCTGAGGCCTGAACCACAAACAGGGGCCCTGGCGTGGAGCCCAGGGACAGAGGCGCCGCTCAGTTCACAGACTTTTGTCAAGTTTGAGCAAGGAAAGGGAGGCTCTCATGCAGTCAGTGCTTAGACTGGTTGGATGCAAACCAGTACTGAAGCAGGCTGGGGGTGGGCCCTCTAGATGGCATCTGACCCAGACCCAGTCTACTACAGAGCTGGGAGAAGGCACAGAACAGGCTTCATTAACTCATATTGGGTCTCTATAAGACAGTGATCTTCAGAAGGTTTCAGTCTGGCGGTCTGGGTTACATAGAAATTTCCTTGCATGTTTAAAACTCTAGATCGCACAGCCTGCCCACATCTCTGCAGAAGAGCAGTATGGCAGCTATGGAGGAACTTCACTTTGCTGGGGGAGGAACTCTAACGAGCTTGGGATGTCATCATTATTCCCAGAGTAGTTCACTTTAGTTCACTATAGTGAATCTTAATATATACCTATTACTATATATATACCTAATATATACCTAAACTAAAAATAGTTTCCTTCTACCCAGAAGGTGCAAGTACAATTGATGCTTCAGGCCAGGTGCAGTGGCTCATGCCTGTAATCCCAGCACTTTGGGAGGCCAAGGCGGGTGGATCACGAGGTCAGGAGTTCGAGACCAGCCTGGCCAATATGGTGAAACCCCGTCTCTACTAAATATACAAAAATTAGCCAATCTTGGTGATACGCACCTGTAGTCCCAGCTACTTGGGAGGCTGAGACAGGAGAATTGCTTGAACACGGGAGGCAGAGGTTGCAGTGAGCCAAGATTGCACCACTGTACTCCAGCCTGGGTGACAGAGTGAGACTCTGTCTCAAAAAAAAAAAAAAAAAAAAAAAAATTTACATTTCAGAAATATGTAATGTGCTTCCAGCACACATATTTTCTGTGGCATTCATGATCTCATTTAAGAACAAAACTGATGGGTTTCCAGTACCTAGTAGGATAGCTTTAATAGGGCCATGGAGATGTAGGTCTTAACTTAAAGGAGCAATTGCAAAGGTGGAAAGTTTCTGCAGGCCAATGGAGTCAGTCATGGCAGGTGTTAACACTGTACCCAGTAGTGCTACTGCTTCCTCCTAAATGGAAGACGTGTTCTAATGAGTTCTTTTAGAAGTTGTTCTAAGTTTGGGCAGAATTTTGAGATATTAAAAAGATGGCATGATTTTCCAAGTGTGCAGAAGTGTGATCTATGAACTGTTCCAAAGGAAGCCTCAAAGAAGAGAGAATCTGGTCCTTGATGGGCATTCCTTTTCATCTCCCGTCACTCCCTTGCCCCCATGACCTGTGTTTCCTCGTCGTTGAACTGACTTCAATCTCCTGAACAACCTTAGACCTTTCATGACCCTGTTTTGTGTCTTTATGCCCACGCTGCTAGGTAATCAATCTTCAACTCGTTCTTTAAAACACTCTAAAATGTAACATTCTTTAAAACGCTCTAAAATGTAACTCTACTAAACCTTGACCGTATGTCTTTTAATGCATGGTTATCATTTGGAAAAATCTCTATTTCCAGTTTAGACACTATGTTCTTGAAGATAAAGGATTAAGTCATTTATTTAGCTCAAAAAAAAGTCAAATAGATGTTTTCTGTTCCAGGGAGGTAGCCCAGAATATATAAAGAGCTTATCCTATGAATTGGGAAGTATACACCTATTACTTGTTCATCACTTTTGTACCAAACCATATTTCCTTGTGGTATTTTATGAATGGAACTAGGCAGAGCCCGTGTGACCAGAAATAGGACCTCTAGCACCCCTTCTTCAGACCTCTGCAGCTCCTGTGACCTAGGCCAGATGCCACCAGTGCTATGTTGAGGGAATGTGGAGCTGCAGCTGAATCCTGTTGCTGGGGACTATCAAGACATCCGTGTGTGTTCAGAGGGACACATTTCACCTGCAGAGGCCTCTGAACAGGAAGGAGCCCTTTCACTAACTTCCTTTGCAATCACACAGCGCTGGGAAGAATGAAACAATAGGCACGATAATGTCTCCCAAAGGTGTCTATGTCCTGATGCCTGGAAACTGTGAATATGTCACCTTTCATGGCAAAAGGGACTTTGCACATGTGGTTGAGTGAAAAAATCTTGAGATGGGGAGACTATCGTGGATTATCTGGGTGAGCCCAATGTGATCAGAAGTGTTCTTATAAGAGGAAGGCAGGAGGTCATGTAATGGTGAAATAGCAAAAGAATTAATATAACTAACTATTGTTGAAGGGGCCTTTAACTCATTTTGTATGTAGGCTAAGATAATTTTGGAGTACTGAGATAATATATAAAAAATAATCATGAAGTTTTAAAAACTAACTCTGGGATTAAAAAAAGCTATGTTAACAACTATGTTTTTTTGAAACATTTATAAAACATCGTGACCTGGTCAAAGACAAAAACGTTCTTAACCTCCTCAGACCCTTGCTGGCTCTCGGATTGTCAGTCACCTCTTTATTGCCACCCTCTCTTCTTCCCCCTGCCCTTAACATAAAAAGAGCCTAAAATTTGTGGTGACTTGAGATGGTAGTTTAGGATGCTAGTATAGCATCTTCTTGGTTTGTTTGCTCTCTTAAAAAATCGGCTTTTCCTTCCACCAGCTCTTGTCTCTCATGTTTCTCTTTCAATTGGCGGGCAGCTGAATCTGGGTTTGGTTAAAACTATGGAGTCCAGCATGGGGCTGTGTGCCTCAGGTGGTCTATCCTTCCTGGTTTCCAACAGATGGAGCAATTGGCTGTAGCAGCACAGCAGGGCTGCTACCTGGCAGAGCTACATTACCAGGCAGAGCAACAACCACTCGTTGAGTGCCATCTGCTTGTGGCTAACTGATCTCATGGCTAGGATTCCAGGGATATCCCAGCAACTGTTGAGAATACTTTTGTCTTGGGGATCCTCCCTTCTCTCCTGGTTGTAACATCAGCTACCTACAATGCTTCACAGGTGCAAGGAGAAGCAGTGTCTGGGGGAGTCAGTGGACTCCAGGACTGGGTAAGTTGCTCCAGTTTGTGTAACCAGGAACTCCCTTCCCCTCCATGTGGGCTTTTCCTCTGAAGAAGCCACTTTGTTTTTGTCTTTGATTGGCATACCCTATTGGATAGGGAAATAGTTGCTGGACTGTTACCCAATGTGAGAACTGGTTTGTTTTCATTTGTCTGCCAGTTATCTTCATGCACTCTTGCTTACATGTTTAAAAACATGAGAAAGTTCAAAGGCAAACCAGGATGTCTGAGACTCCAGCTGGTTACATATTATGGCCCATTTTTATACACATTTTGAACTGCTGGACAAATTACAGCAAGAAAACTTCAGAGCTCAAATGGTTAACCTACAACTATAGAGTTAAACAGAGTCTTCTAAAACTCTCTATTTCTTTCTTTATTGTTTTTCCTTCCTGCTTTGAATCTACTGCTATTAAACTCCTGGTGTTGAGATAAAACTCCCTTTTTATAGTACCACCAATTCAAGGTTGTTTGGAGATTTTGTTTTTCTTATACAGTTCAACCAGTTCTGTAGACAATAAGCACTCATTTAAAACAAAAGGTAGATAATAAACACTCATTTTAAACAAAAATAGAAGGGTAAAAACTTTTTAAAAAAAAAATAAAATTGCCATAAAAACTACTTTAGCCAAAATTTTTGTTCACAGTCTTCACTGAATTGCCTATTGACAGATCCCAATTTTACCAAAAATAATTTGGATCTAGCTATCTTTTGTAGGCCAGTGATTTTTGTGATGCTGTCTCATGGCAAGGGTTCCAAGGTAAAAGCTGGTAAATCTTTGGGTGTATGTACATGTTTAAATATGTTTAAACATCAGCTCCTGTAAGTTTCCCCTCTTGTTCTAACTTGTGGCCTGATGCTAAAATGTTTTATCTTAAAGGTCTAAAACACCAATATTTTCCTCCAGTAGAACATGATTCTGTACTCTTGTCTACATTTTTCAATATAATCTAATAACTTCTTAGGCAATTTCTAAGAGTAATGTATCTCCCTCCTATATTCACAACTTTAAACACATTCTTCCTGAGTCTGATTAAACTCAAGTACTCTTTATCATCAGGTTTGACTTCCCAGTTATCTAAATCAACTTCCCATAAGATAGAACAGTAACACTTCAAAAGGTTTTTCTTTGCCTCTTTGATAACTGGCTTGAAAAGCAAAATTTTGTGTTTTATCAAGATAATTTTTATATTATCTTTATTAAGTTTTTGACTACTTAAAAACCTGAGATTTAAAATAATTAAGGTTTTCACATTTGTTTAACCTTCTCTATGCCTTTGTGGTCTTTTAATTATCACTCTTTGTTAAATAAATGACTGTCATTTTATAATAACCTGTAATTCTATTTCAACCAAATGGTTTGAGCTTTTTAACATCTTTAATAAATGTCCTCAAAATCAAAATTCTAAACTAAGTCTCTGACCTAGACTTATTACTGGGGACTTTTCAAAGCTATAAAAATTAGTCACTGCAAGCTTGTAAAATCTTTTTACAACTTCCAGTCAGATCATAGACTCTGGTATCATCACGTCCAGCCACTTAGATGCGTCCTTATCAGGTGCTATTAACTAATCTTTGTGTTGTTAAGTTATAGGGTTTTGACTTCTGAGTTTACATATTTCATCAAAAAAGTCACTAACTGGCTGGGCATGATGGCTCACACATGTAATC
Organism: Mandrillus leucophaeus; assembly: GCF_000951045.1. Classification (NCBI taxonomy): domain Eukaryota; kingdom Metazoa; phylum Chordata; class Mammalia; order Primates; family Cercopithecidae; genus Mandrillus; species Mandrillus leucophaeus. The sequence continues at coordinate 4,080,491 of NW_012102188.1, forward strand.
CCAGCATTTTGGGAGACCGAGGCAGGAGGATAACTTAAAGTCAGGAGTTTGAGACCAGCCATGGCCAACATGGTAAAATCCTGTCTCTACTAAAAATACAAAAATTAGCTGGGCATGGTGGCGCCTGTAATTCCAGCTACTCAGGAGGCTTATGCAGGAGAATTGCTTGAACCCAGGAGGCAGAGGTTACAGTGAGCTGAGATCTTGCCACTGCACTCCAACTTGGGGGGCAGAGTGAGACTTCATCTCAAAAAAAAAAAAAAAAAAAAAAGAAAACAGTCACCAATTGCTGCCAAATCTTAAATGTTGACACCGGTATCTGATACCAACTCAAGTTAACCAAAGCCTTGTCTTTGGAACTCCAGCGGAACTCCAGGGGAATAAAAACCTTTAAAACCTAATTCCCCAGCCATGATGGGATGGGAAGTCAGACACACCTTGCTATGCCCCCTTCCTTTTATGGTTTAGACACAACAACTTACCAATATTAATATTAAATACAAATCATAAGACTGACAAAACAGACTCTTTCTAACAATAAAATTCCAAATTATAAACAAGACCTAAGGCCATCCCAGGCAAGAGTTAAGTCACACAATCCTACACTTACGAAGTAAACTATGTTCCACCTGCCACAGGTTTTTCTTTTTCTCTAACAGCCAAACACGGGCCTCAAAATAAACAATATTAAAGCAATTTAACTAAAGCTTTACCAGATACTGACTAACTGACCCCCAGCCCCTGTTACAACAGCCATAACTATGGCTTTAATTAGACAATAGACTGATTTTAGTAACTTTCTCCTAATAAAAAGACCACGGACCATAGACTAGTTCTGGTTGGTTCATAAAAATCATACATTTGCATGACTTTGGATCCTAAAATAACATTTTACATATAGGACCTAATTGTAATATATTTAAATATTAGGTCTCCACCCTAATGTAAGTGTATTATGTTATCTACGTGTTTTTCAAAACACCTTCATAAATATTCATAAGTCCTCGTTAAATGTATATGGTTTAGCCAACCTGTCATCATAGCCCCGTAACAGCTCCATGTACAATTGACAGTGGGAAACACATTTATTAACTTCCTTTTTTTTTTTTTTTCTGACAGAGTTTTGCTTTTATTGCTCAGGCTGGAGTGCAGTGGCACAATCTTAGCCCGCTGCAACCTTTGCCTCCCGGGTTCAAGCAATTCTCCTGCCTCAGCCTCTGGAGTAGCTGGGACTACAGGCGTGCGCCACGACGCCCGGCTAATTTTTTGTATTTTTAGTAGAGACGGGGTTTCAACGCATTGGCCAGGCTGGTCTTGAACTCCTGACCTCCGGTGATCCACCCTCCTTGGCTTCCCAAAGTGCTGGGAATACAGGGGTGAGCCATCGTGCTCAGCCAACTTTCTTTCTTTCTTTCTTTCCTTCTTTCCTTCTTTCCTTCTTTCTTTCTTTTTTTGAGACGGAGTCTCAATCTGTCCTCCAGGTCCAGGTTAGAGGGCAGTGGCGCAATCTCGGCTCACTGCCAGCTCCACCTCCCAGGTTCACGCCATTCTGCCTCAGCCTCCCGAGTAGCTGGGACTACCGGCGTCCGCCACCATGCCCAGCTAATTTTTTGTATTTTTAGTAGAGACGGGGTTTCGCCGTGTTAGCCAGGATGGTCTCGATCCCTTGCCCTCGTGATCCACCCGCCTCGGCCTCCCAAAGTGCTAGGATTACAGGCGTGAGCCACTGCACCCGGCCCCAACTTTCTTATAAATATGGGAGACATATAGTCTATAATTAACACCTGTTTATTCCCTAATTCAGAAAAGACTATGATAATTACAAAGATGTCAGGAGAAACTATGAGTCACACCTTCCTACAGCCTTTAGATTGTCATCTTAATAACCACAATTGACAAAAAAACTTAAAAAATTGCCAAAATGTTTTTAAAAAACTACTTTGACTTGAGGTAAGACATTGCTGATTCCCTGTTATATATTAAAATGAGTCCCCAAAGTAGAATCAAATTGAGCCCCTTAAAAATATTATATATGAACCATTCCAGGTTTCTGCCCTGATTAAAAAAAAATCAATTGATACTTTAAAAAATTAAACAATTGGCCAGGCACGGTGGCCCACACCTGTAATCCCAGCACTTTGGGAGGCCAAGGTGGGTGGATCACGAGGGCAGGAGATCGAAGCCATCCTGGCTAACATGGTGAAACCCCATCTCTACTAAAAATACAAAAATATTAGCTGGGCGTGGTGGCGGGTGCCTGCAGTCCCAGCTACTCAGGAGGCTGAGGCAGGAGAATGGCGTGAACCCAGGAGGTGGAGATTGCAGTGAGCTGAGATCGCTTCACTGCACTCCAGCCTGAGCAACGGAGCAAGACTGTGTCAAAAAAATAAAATAAAATAAAATAAACAATTACCAGATTGCGTAATATGTGGTACACTTGTCCTGTCACCTTTCTTACATCCATACACTCTAGTCCTGGAAATGTCTGGACCCGGGGCTTTCCGGCAAGTGACTGTGGACTGTAGTAAAGACTGCGTGAAAAACATCTTGGTAAAAGAGTTAAGATTGTAGAGATAATATCCCTGAAGCACCTGTAAGACTTCCCAGTATAGAATGGATGGTCCCTGTGGACAAGAGCGTGACAAGGAGCTGGTGGGACAAGACCCAGACCAGACTTGCAATACAGTCAGATCCTGTGTGCAGAGGACGTGGTGACACTCCTCCTTGTGGTTTGGGGCTAGAAATAGGTAGTCCTTGTTACGTAAAGTGGATTCAGCTGTTCTCAAGTTCTTGGTGGATTTGATTCATCGTTGCAGGAATATTCTCTTTAGATGTGAATCTTGGGCCAGCTGGCCTCCTACCTACTTTAGATTCTGGCGGCCAGGGCAGCCAAAAGTAGACCAGTTGCTTTCCTCCTCCTTCAATAATTTGGTCCAAACAAGGCTGAAGTGTCTGACAATGGAGAGGAAAATTACTCCACTTCCCATCGAACTTCCGTTGAGAAAAGGAAATTCAGGAAGGGCATTAGTCATATGTTAACATGAATATTGGAAATCTGTGGTAATGGCTCCCATCCAGCAGAGACACCATGGAAGGTTATACTGGATTTGACTCGCATGTCTGTTTCCACACATCTCCCCTCTTCCCCACTGCACAAACGAATGAAATTATTATGGGTTTATGTTTTACATTTTCAATTATTAATTATTAAATAAGGCACATATACCAAAAGAACAGTGAGAGATCTAACAGACACTTGTGTATATACCAGTAAAGTTCAGAAGCTGTTAACATTTTGCCTTATTTGGTTAAATAGACACAACACTACAGATAGCTAAAACTCTTTTGCCAATGGCTATCCCTTTTTCATTCCCTAGAGTAAAAATTGTAATCATATAATAAATTGTAATCACAATTTATTACAAATTGGTTGTGTGTCATCCTCATATTTTTATAATTTTAATTTATTTTTATTTATAATAAAGAATTTATATGAGTTAAAATTTGGACATAAAAATATTGTCCACATCCTTTTGATTTTTACACTTATATTTTTAAAGATTTATTAAGTTAGTTAATATCTGGTTAATATATTCAACCATGTTTTGCTAAAATTACTTAATCTGAATCTAAACAGAAGAAACAATCATTTAAATCCAGAATGTGGAACATTCTACAAGGCAATTGGCCTGAATTCCTCAAAAAGGTTAATACCATGAAAAACCAAAAAAGGCTGGAGACTATTCTAGATGAAAAGAGACTAAAGAGAAATACTTTGATTGGATGCTTTTTTATTTTAAAGCTCTATGAGATACTGTTGAGACAGTTGGGGGAGTGTGACTGTTGACGATGTTTAGTGGGATTATGGTTATGTGAGAGAGTCCTTCATGGATTTAGTTCATTTATCCTAATCACTGTGTTGTGATTCATTATGTGATAAACTCAGTTCCTTTCCTCATTCCTTGGCTGGTGTTTATTGCTTGCATTGTTAAAATTCTCAACAGATTTGCCGTATTGTCTGATACATTATTTAGTGGAGAAGGACATAGAACAGCCAAAATAATTATAAAATTGATCAATTTCTTCTTGTAATCTTCTCAATTTTTGCCCACTATAACTTTGAGTCTGTTAATGCATGCATACCAGTTCAGAAAAGTTTCCCCTGCTGGGTGAATTTTCCCTTTTAACATTATGAAATGCTATCTTTATTTCTAATATTGCGTTTGTGGTTAAAGTTTAATTGGTCTGATACCAAGAGAATGTCCTCATTCTTAGGAGGTAGTGGCTGAACTATGTTGTGGTAAAGTGTCACAGTGACCTTAACTTACATTTAAATAGCTCAGTGAAATACAGTACACTTATGTGTGTGTACATGCACATATGTATATACAGAACACACACATGCACATATGCATATACAATGCATATACATGTGACTATGCATATACAGGTCCTGTGCACGCATTTGTGCATTTACAGGGCCTGTACACATGCCTATGCATGTACAGTACATATACACCCACATATGCTTACATTTGGGGGAGGGTACATGCAGCAAAATTGAGTTGAAAATGCAGCAAAATTAAGTTGGCAATTCTAGAAGAGGGTTCGAATATATTTTTTGCACACTTTTCAACTTTTCTATAGGTTTAAAATTCTCTTGAGAGAAAAATGTCTCATTCATTCGTCAGACTGCTTATGTAATGCGATGTGGGTGGCCAATGCATGTGACATCCAGCTTCTGATTTCATAATCGCAGTGAGAATTGTTCTCCTTCTTCCTATACCTATGCCAAGCAGGGGAACTGTCTTTTGCACTTTTTCTCAGGGTGTGCTTTCTCTGGATTTGGTCTTGTCTCAGAACCCCCTCCTGTGGTCTTGGAATTTGTGTGCTGGCCCCCAGCCCCTCTGGCTGTTGGAAAGAGAGCCCTCCCGTACCTCAGAGGAGCTTTCATTTCTCTTTCATTTATCTGGATTTCCCTTACAGTTTTGCCAGTTCAGCAACACAGTTAAGAAGATATACTTTAGACCATATTTTATCCAGCTTTCAAGAAAGACGTTCTGCGGCTATAGGGTCGCAGAGGATATTTCCTCTTCCATACTAATGATTCCCTTTTCTGTTGTGTCTAATCTATAGTTTGAAATATTAATGGCTATGTATTCATACTCTGTTACCTGAAGCTGCAGGAGGTTTTAATATGCTGCTAAGGCTTTCTGCTCATTCCTTCTGAGTGGGGTTGCCATTTTGGATGACGAGTGTACTTTCTGGGAGGATGTTCATCACAAACCTCTGCAGCCTGGTTGAGGGCTTCTCTCTCCAGAGAAGTTCTGAACCTGCCCCTGCCAGGTGGTCCAGAATATTACTAACTTGTGATTTATTTTTATGTTCATTTACTGTCTTGGCGGTGGGCAAGTGAGTTGCATACTTTGCTCTGTTGCACAGGCCCACACTTGCAAATCCCAAGGGAAGCTTCCCGTTCACCCACAGCCCAGGATGGCCCTGTCGAGCTTCTCCACTATCTCCCTGATGATGAACGGTCCCCTCCAGAGCCCTTTGAAAAATCCAAGCTAGGATTAGGGCTGTGCAATTCTACCTCCCTTTCTCAGACTCTCCTCTCCTGACCTTCCAGGAGTGAAAATGCAGCAATGGGCACTCACCATTCCCTGCAACCCTGATTGCCATGCTGAAACTGCTTTTGCAAAGTTAAAAACTGAAGAAATTATGACAGCGAAAGACATCAGAACTAACTGACTCCATCTTGCTGCTAACCTTTAAGCTGTCCTTCTTTATTCCTGGGCATAGGCCGAACTAACTTTGGGAAGGAATTTAGTGCTTTGACTGAAAAAAATTGCTGACAGCCCTCTCCTGCAAAGATCGCCTTCTTGCCTGGGGACCAGTCTGCTTTTGCAGGACCAACAAATTAGCTACAAGATTAGAAATTAGTTTAGCAGTCATGCAGCCTCTGGCTCCACGAGTCTGAACCTCCCCAAATTGTTCCAGGGGATAACATCACTATTGTAAATCAGCGCTCGAGATATTTTGCAGACCCTGCACTCGATGGATCAGCTGACACCACCCAGACCCTGGTAATCTGGCTCAACTGGTTCTGCCATTCCACCCAGGAACAAAAGACAGCAAGAGAAACTGACTTTGACCCCCTATGATTCCATCTCCAGTCTGACCAATCAGCACTCTCCACTTCCCAAGCCCGTACCCTACCAATTTATCTTTAAAAACTCTTATCCCCGAATGCTGGGGAGACTCATTTGAGTATAAAAAATCTCCAGTCTCCCACACAGCCAGCTCTGCATGAATTACTCTTTCTCCATTGCAATTCCCATGTCTTGATAAATCAGCTCTCTCTAGGCAGTGGGCAAGCTGAACCCACTGGGCGGCTACCATGCTGGGCCTTGGGCTGTAGTCCCTTCTTTCAGGGCACCATGGAATGTCCTTTACTCCCTCCATGCTCAGCTCCACATTTAAAAAGAAAAGGAGAGGTTGTATTTATCTAGATATCCTTGTGTTTATATTGGGAGGGTTTTCAAGAAACCTGATATGTTTTGTTACCAGTACTGGAAGTTTTTTAATCTATTATTTTTGGCTTAAGTAAAAAAGGTACTTATTCTGTAAACTGGCAGAAAGAATCTCCCTGGATACATGTTTTAAACTTTTTAAAGTTCTTACACCTAGACTGGAAATAAAAACATTTACCTAAAAAGCAAATATTTTCTTCATTTAAAAGCTAAGCTAAACAGATTAAGTTTAGTGAAAACAATTTCAATGACATAGGAAAACAGTGATACTTAAGCAGACTTTGCTCTAAAAACCTACAAATAAATGAGGTTCAGCCTTCTGATTGCAGGAACTACATCTAGTCACCTTCATGCCTCCATGCCTGGTGATAAGTGATACAGAGTGGGTGCTGTATTTCTGTTGTTGTTGAGTGACTTTGAACTTGCTTATCCACCTGAGATAGGAAGACATACTTTTCTTCTTGAGTTAGAGCTTGCTTCCTTCCTAGCGCTAACCAATGGCACACGGTCATTACTGTTACGTGCAGACTCAGCCCCAGCCTGTGCAAAATGAATTGGCTCATGGCCAGCTCTCCCATGCTTGGGGAAGGAGAGGGTTTCATGCTGGGCTCCCAAGGGAGATCCAGGCCCTCTGCACCCAGCCTCTACCACAGCCAAGCCTGTTGGGGAAGTGTGAGATGGGACTTGCCCAGAAAACCAGCATGTGAGTGTTCCCCACAGATACCTGGTCCAGTCGCCTGCCCTGGCGGATGGGATTGTACCCTGTCAGGCTAGGGATGTATCTTCTATCCCAAGCTACACATTTTATGTGTCCTCATGCACTTTTGCTGGGCTCCAAAACAAGGTGAAGGGTCCAGAAGCCAATACTGCTGCAGAGGCCCTTGTAGAGTGGTCTCAAGGAGATCACTGGAGGCCTGGCCCCTCCATGCTCATTACCAGTGTCCACCTGAGAAGGCGGCTAAGTTCTGAGGTGCTTATTCAGGTGGAGCCTCGATGGTGCAGAGGGGTCAGAGAAGAGGTCAGAGTAGAGTCCACTACCTGGCTAGTGCCAGGCACACAGGTGCTGTCTCCACTGCTCGAGTTCATGTCTAAGGGTTTCTAGCACATGGGGAGCCTTCAGTAAAACATCCACCTGTTACTGGGGTGAAGGGCAAAGCTTTCATGGAACCTCTGGGTCTGGTTAATCTGAGGTCCAGGTACTTGCAGAAGATCCTCCTTCTTCCTCTCCTATGTTCTTGGAATGTCATGACTATCTGGGCTGCAGCTCCAGGGTGACTGGAACTCACCTCTTGTGCATTGCCCCCCTGCCGCCTGGGTATAGGGCTTTTTGAGGCCTGTGTGTGAATACAGACTGTGAGATCTGAGTGTCTGTAGTTGTGTAGCCTGAGTCCTTTGTGAGGATGATAAGTTAAGAGGAGAATATCCTTTGTGCAGCCAAAGGAAAGGCACAGAAGCCTCTGCTCAGGCCTTGCTCCACATCCCTGCCCTGGAGCTGTAGCCTGCTTGCCAGGACCCCTGAACCTGCTGCCAGTTTGCTCCTCCGTTCTTTTTGAAACAATTTCCTGTGAACAGACAGTGAAAGATGGCTCTGTAGTTGACACCCTTGGCCACAGAACCCAGGACTGTGCATGTCCTCGGTCTGTGTGGGCGCCATTGAGAAGATCCTGGCCCTGTTTTAGTACAGACAGATTGAAATTGGGAGCATACACCTTGGAGGTGGGTCAAGGTGTCTCCCACCTGCAGGGAGGGGAAGGACCTGGTAGTAGCTTGCTCAGAGTGAATTTAAGTTAATTCTCTAGGAAAGAGTTTCCCTTTAATCTAATAAGGCCACCATAGAACCAAAGGACAGAGGCCTTGGGAAATTTGGGACTAAGGGCAGGAAAATACATTTTTTTCCTCCTTCATATCTTTGAAAAAAATTTTTTTCTCTTCTGTGCTGGAGAAAGTGGCCAATTCTTTCCCTTTTTTCCTTAAGTTTGCTATCTGTTCACCTTGAAGGAATCTAACCTGGGAATTCAGTGGGAGGATTTTTAGCCAGTACTCACAAGATTCCAAGAGGAAGTAGTTTTTCAGGACTTTGATCTTTGTTTTCTGTTTGTGGAGTCTTGAAGACTTTGCTTCCTTTAGTCTCTTCCTCCAGGATGGTTCATGAGTTCTGAAGCCCTGACATACAGAGGAGGGCCTGCGGAGAGGTTCTTGCATTAATTGTGTCCCTTTCTTCCCTTGATATAGGACCTGCTTAAGGCAGATTAGGGATTGGGTTGCGTGTAAGTGCTTAACAAATGAAAGAGGAGATCAAGATAGTAACTAATGAAAGCCCTGGTGATGAACTCCAGCCAATCAGCCCAGCAGCACAGCCTGACCCTTGCTTCCAAGCTGTTTTGTCCCATGGCCACTTATTTCTTGGCAGTGGCAATCCACTTTGAAAGTACAAGTTTGAAATGACAAGGGGCAGTATTAGGAGTCAAATGCAGCATCACATTCCCTCTTGTACCTGTAGTGTACATCAGGAAATGAGCAGGGAACTGTTTCCCAACGAAACCATATGTGTGCTCAGAATTCTCCTTAACATAGTTTTCCAGAGAGTCACTTTTAACTGAGAAGAATTGGCTAAAAGATAAGACCTGTTAGCTTATCCCTAGTTTATAGTGTACCCAATGTTCTGGTGGAATTAAAGTCAAAGGTTTAAAATGCCATAGAAGTCTTTTCTTGTTGTTTAGTATTCTATCTTTTTTCATTTATTGATAATTGCAAACTCAGCTTTCTTATTTGGTTTTACTTGTTTGGTTTAGTTACCCTGATACTTCAAACAGTTCTCTTATAAAATGTCCTTGTGGACATACTGACTGTGTGTTTATCTTGCACGTTTGCTAAAATCACTATCTGTTTGTATTTCATAAAGTTATAGCTACTTTTATCCTAATGTTATTTTGCGTATTTTTGTTCTATTTGCATTTTAAATGGGATTTAAATATATTTTATTATATTAATGAGGCTTAAAATGAAGCCTCATGAATATTAATTAATGGTTTAACATTAATGATAATAATTGTTAATTTTTATTCATTTATGGTAGTTACCATGCAAAGAACCTGTGGGACCCCAAATGAAACAAACCAAACAATAAATAGCAAACCGTCATTAAAGGCTAATATATATTGAGCCCAATTTCTAAGTGCTTTACTTGTCATTTGTGATATGAAAATCCTTACTACGGTTCTGCCAAATAAATATATCTTTTTTTGCCCCCATCTTACAGGTGAGAAATGTAAGGCCTAGAGAGTTTCAGTAATCCACCCAGAGTTACACAGCTAATTTGGGAACCTAGGCAGTTGAGGTCAACATGATTGTTCCTATGGTGGAGAGATCTTAATGTAAAGGAAGTTAATGTGGTCCAGTGCCAGGAGGTTCATTTTAAATATACGGAATATTTAGTCTGTTGGGCTCTCCAGATTTTGAAGCAATGACTTTGAAAGAAGTTAAATTAGCAAATATATAATTATCAAAATAAACTGAACTTCAAAATTTTATCTGTTAATCTATAATCTTAGAAGTTCACCAAGTCATATTTATGTATATTAACACATTTAAAAATGTTGTTAAATCAGGTGTCTCCTAACGATGCTTGCTCTAAGCTATAAAACTTTAAATTTTTAAATACTATGCATTTGATGTCAATTTGCTCCACATTTCTATTCTATGAGAAAAAGGTGAAGTTGGAGAAATAGTATATTTTATTTTTTTTGGTGGTTTCTAGAAATTTTATGTTCCAGACTTTCAGTGACACTATGAATATTCGTCAACTTTTGAGGCCCACATTTGGAATTTCAATGATGGTTATCTAAAAGATGTGTCTTTAATTGTGAATCAGCAATAAAACTTAAAAAATTGTATTGATTATGCTGTCCATGTACAAATGCCTTGGTACCCATAACTGGACCCAGCCAATGGTAGGGATAGAATCCTAAAGGGGAAATGACCAAACGATATGAATGGCAATCTGTGTCCTTTGGTTGTTAGAAAACCACAACATCTGAAAATCATAAGTGAGTCTATGGTTACTGTGGAATGAAATACAGACTACAGGCACTTACTTGGATAATTCCAGACAAGATAACTATGGAGTTTCTTTTTTTGGTCTGAACTCTATAGGTAGGTAGGTGGTTCTCATTTTTCTATCCAGCTTCCCAACCATCCAACCATCCAACCATCCAACCATCCATCTCCATCCATCCATCCATCCATCCATCCATCCATCCTCCCATCCGTCCATCCATCCATCCATCCATCCACCCACCCACTATCCATCTGCTCAACAAATAGTTACTGGACACTATCTACATGCTAGGCATTGCTTAACTGTTGGGAGTGTTTTTTTCCAATCAGGTATGAGGAGATACATAATAAAATAATAAAGAAGATTGCAGCTGACGCTATGCTATGACAAAAGGGATAGTTCGTTATGAAAATAGATGGGGTGGTGGCCAAGAAATTGGGAACATGCTCTCTGAAGTAGGTGAATTTAGACCTGAAGGAGCCAGGCTAGAGAAGACCCTTGGAAAGGGAATACCAGGCAGAGGGAGTTCCAGTTCTAAGACCTGGGGCTTGACCTGCTCCTGGAGGCAACAGGGGACTTGAGCCCATGTGGTCATCAGGGGTGAGTGGTTCAAATGAGATCAGAAATATAGGTAGAGATAAAGGAGGCTTTGGGACTGTGAGAGAATTTGGGTTTTATTCTAACTCAAGGGGGGTCCTTTGAAGGGTTTAGATCTCTTTCTTAAAATCAAGATTCTGATTTCCACTGGGCAGAGTATTGTGGGAACTGGCCAGCAGACTGCAATGCAACAGGGCTCTTTCTTTGTTCCCAGGCAGATCAGCAGGTCGAGAAATAATAGACACACACAAGATAGTGAAAGCTGAGCCCAGGGGGTCACTGCCTTCTGGTCCCGCGATGCCACCAATGCACTGGATATACCAGCATTTACTATTAAGTTTAGTGAGGGCGGGGGTAGGTTAGTGAGGGATTTAGGGTCATTTGATTATGAGGTGAGATGGTCACATGGGGATGAAGTAATTCTTTAACATAACATCTGTATGCAGAAGTACAGTATACAGAGATAAGAATTTACAATATAATGTGTGCATCAGTAATTTCTAAAAGAACCTTAGAACAGAAACACAGTCTTTCCATAATGTATGATTAGCAAGATATTAATCAACAGTAACAGTTGCAGCAAAAGCTGGTTACAAAGAATCCATAGAAACAGGATGTGAAGCTAGACAACCGGTTAGACCAGAAATTCTCAGAAGGGAGTATGCATTCACCCTAAAGAGGCCTAGAAGAGCTGTGGCAAGATGAGGGCATTTATAGCCCTGTCTTATCCATATGAACAGTCGCCCCTCATGTGTCCATTTATAGGTACTCCACAAGGGTTGCATTCCATTCCCAGCGCTATGAACATCTGCTTTTCTGGGATAGGAATCTTGGTGATGTGAAACCTCCCTGACTGCACGTTCATTCATAGGCTCTCTGAAACGGGGAGCATATCACACGCTGTTTGCTCATTCTTGCAGTCCAACCTGACGTTGTCTTTACACAATCCTGCGTGCAATTTTGTATTTACAATAATCAGGAACATTTCATCTTTTATTCTGTAGCAATAGTTTCAGGGGGTCTCCCTACAACTCCCGCTTTTGTATGATTTAAATGAAGCATAGCAATGGTTAAATGAACCATTGCTATGGTGTGGCGCTGATCACGATTGGATTGAAGAATATTTTTTCCAATTTTACACATGAACAATAAGCCAATAGCACAAATGATACACAGAATAAAAATAATGATAGTGGATCCTCCCAAAGATTTTACCCATTGAATGGGGTTGAGATTAGATAACCCCTCAGATATACCGTCTAAAACTTCAGCACCGGGTAAAGCAGTTTAGTGTGCTTCAGAGGCCTCAAAAATCTCTTCTTTTGGCTTGTTTATGTCTAAACTTAAATTATCTTCACTTCCTTATAAATGGCGTTTTACTGATTCCCAATTGTGAGCAGACTCATTATATTGAAATGAAGTTATATAAATATCAGAAGTATTCCAATCACATTGCATTTGCAATCTATGTTCTAAACTCATAATTCTATTTCCCATCCATATAGCAGTTTGTCTTAGATCATTAATTTGATTGGTCAATTTTTTATCAATACCTGAGAATTCCACATCTGGGTAGATTTTTTTTTTTTTTTTTCGCCATTTATCCACAAAATGAGCAGTTTGAATAGACTGATGTAATGCAACACTAACTCCAGCAGTAGCAGCAGTCCCCGTAACAGCAATCAAGCCCGTTATTACTGCAATTAATATAAAAACAAATCATTTACTCCTTTTAAGAATTTTCTGTAGAATGTTATTAATAACATGGATAGAAGGGGAAGATTCCCAAAGCCTATGTAAGGCTGTGGGGAGCCAAATACCTTCTCTGGCTCTGACCATTAAAATACTATGCTATTGATTAAACAATGAGTCAATACAAGTATACAAGTAACAATTAACACAGGTAATTATGTTGGTTTTTGAATTAATATGCATCTTTCCTACTAATAACATATATGGTGGTTTAACACAACTTTTAAGTGGTATAGTTTTGTTGGACTCCATATAGAAAGTTTACATACTTCGGGATGGTACTCTTTTTTGTGAATGTGGGGTGGGGGGAATAGGTTGTATGAGAGGTGCTGGGGGGACATTAGTAACGGGGGGGTATAAGTCCTCATAATCTTTACTGTCCCATCTTTGAATTGACCTTTTGATGATTGCCATAGTGATATTTTTGGCTGTGTGGAAATAGTAGTGTAAATCAATCTGTTGTCTTGGTTTTTGAGATGACAAGGTAAATTTACTTATAACTCTTTCTCCACCCCAACCTCTTGTATCAGTCATAGCTAGAGTTAATCTCCATAATTCTGAATGTTCAGGTCCTAAATGGGGAACAACGAGCCTTGGCTTTGGAGGGGCAACCCCTGCCCCTTTCCACTTATAAGGAGAAAAGGAGTTAAATCTACGATATAATAGGGGAGGGTTGTCACTGCTGTTTTGATAAGTAATATCATAGAGAAGATGTTGACAATCTCTATGACTTTGAGAGCAATCATTAGTAATATGACCTTTGGGAGCCCAATCAGCAATGGTGTAGTGAGAAGAATTAAATAACACAGTTCCTTCTGGACTAACACAATCCTTCCATATTAATTTGTCAGCATTTGAAGACAAGTTGAGAGGACACGCAGGTCCTAAAGGCTTATACTGGGATGTGTGAATATAATCAGTGATTCCTGTTTTGATCTGCCTTAGAGGTTTTAATGAGAGCTCTGATACCAAGTGTCCTAAAGGAGGGACAGAGTGAACAGATGGTAGTGTGACCACCCAAGTTTGAATATCTGATGAGAGACATCCATTAGTGGGTCCCAGGCACAAAGGTGGATACCTAAAACCTACAGTGATATTGAAAGGGGTTCCTTCTTCTGAAGGTTGGGAAGGACAATGATCATCTACAGAACCAGGCATCCAAATACTATCATTAACATAGACCTCGACAGGAGTACCCATCCATGTCATGGCTCGAATAAGAGGAGGAAAAAGAATATAGGCCCAATATGTATAGTTTTTAACAGTGTGGAGTGACAGAGGTTAGAAGGATCAGTGTCATCAGGAGGAGGCAGAGATTGAGCTGGATCTGGATTGCTGGAGACAAGTTGTTCAGGATGGCTGACTGGATTGTCTGTTGTAAAGGAGTTAGCGTGGTTTTTTTCTTTTTTTTGATGGTTGGATGTGTTAGTTGTTTTTTGCAGTGGCCTTTTTTCAGCAAATTTCTCCATCTCGTTGTTGCATGCATCTTCAGGACACAATTTCAGGTGTCTAGTAGGAATCCAAACAGGAGATAGATGTTCACGTGGGGAAACACAAGCATAGCCTCTTCCCCATGTTAAAATAGAAACTTTTGACCATACATTAGATTGAACATCTTTCCACCATACTTCCCTTCCTTGGTTTACTATGGGACAGTTACCAGAGAAATGTTTTTTGGCAGTAGTAACAGAATTAGATTTAGGAATATTAAGAAAATTTAACGTGAGCAATGCCAAGTTTAGTTGTATGTGGAGGGTAGACAACCCTTTATCCCCCTCTTTTTGTTTAAGTAATTGTAATTTTAAAGTTCTGTGACTTCTTTGTACAATAGCTTGACCTTGTGGGTTATAAGGAATGCCAGTAATATGTTTAATATGCCACTGATTAAGAAAAATTTTAAAAGCTTTGCTGCAGTATGCTGGGCCATTGTCTGTTTTGAGCTCACTGGGAATTCCCATAACCAAAAAACATGAAAACGCATGTTTTTAAACATGAGAAGTGGCTTCTCCGGTTTACAGGAAGCCCAGATGAAATTGAAAAATGTGTCAACTGTGACAGACACATAAACTAATTTTCCAAAAGAAGGAACATGAGTAACATCCATTTGCCAGATAACATTAGGAGAAAGGCCTCGGGGATTAACTCTGGGAGATTGTGTGGCTAAGACAAGAACCTGACATTGAGAACAGTGTTGTATAACTTGTTTAGCTTGTTTCCAACTGAGAGAATATTTATGTTTAAGACCTGAGGCATTAGTATGAGTGAGTTGATGAAATTGTTCTGCATCTGTAATGGCTAGAGAAACTAGAATATCAACTTTATGATTACCACTGGATAAAGGTCCAGGCAAATTAGTATGAGATCGAATGTGAGTGAGGAAAAAAGGGTGGTTTTGGTTTCTGACAGTTTTTTGTAATAAAGAGAACAAGGAAACCAGATTAGCGTCAGTAATATTTTTGATGGTAGTTGCTTCTATTGCCTTAGTGGCATGGAATACATAAACTGAGTCAGAGACAATATTAAGAGGCTGATCAAAATCTTGTAATGCATAGAGAACAGCAAACAACTCAGCTTTTTGAGCAGAAGTGTGTGGAGTAGAAATGACTTCATCTTTTGGTCCTACATACCCTGCCTCTCCATTACTGGATCCATCAGTAAAAATGGTAATGGCTGCCTCTAGTGGTGATGAACGAGTAAGTTTTGGTAGAATCTAGGAAGTGTTTCATATAAATTGAAAGAATTTTGACTTAGGCAAATGATTATCAATAATGCCAATGAAGTCAGCCAGATTAGTCTGCCAGCACAAGGGTGTCGAAAAGGCATTTTTAACTTCATTTTTTGACAAAGGGACCACAATAATGTTTGGATCAAAGCTGGAAATTTTACTGATGTGTTGACGTCCTAACCCAATTAACAGAACACATACTGGTTGTTGTTGGAGAATCGTTTGTAGAGGACAAGAATTCCAATGATGAGGCCGGCTCAGAGACTCTTCTGCAGACAAATAATTGCTCACTGGCATTTATTCGGCCTTGAGCATGTTATGGATTAAATGTTTTGGTAGTGGTGATGGGAACATGTGCTCTGGTTAATATTACAGACCCAAGTTTTCCACAGAGAAAGAACTAGTTAAGGGTCCCAGCTGCCTTACCTGCTGGCCCAGTTACAGAGGGAACACCTGCTGGAGTGTATTGACTTACCAGTTGGACACCTGCAGGGATCATTTATCACTCTCCATAATAGAAGTGTTTTCAGGGGAAGCCAGACTCCCCACACTCAGTTACCTGGAGGACTTACAGGATTTCATCATTGGTGGAAATAAGCTCAATCGTGTGTGACTACAAAGGGATTAAAGAATTATTTACCTTCTCCTGAGGAGGCAGAGCACGTTAGTGCCTGTGAACAGATGTATGGGCTGTGGGCAGTGGGTCTGACGGGGCCTCCCACTGACTTCCTCCTTCCTCCTAAAGAGGGAAAATGCTGTGGAGGAAAATTCACCTCTCAGAAAGTGAGAGGGCTATAATTTTAGGTAAATCTGTGTTTGGAAGAAAGCAAATAAACAACAAAAAGAATTAAAAATAACAACCCCCGTGAGAAAAGTACACTTTCCTGAGAGATGGAGTCCCACCCCCAGGAAAGTTGCTGCCCCGCCATTGATTTCCTGAATAGACTTTTTTGTAATGACTGAGGTTCCTGAGGTCTGGGGTGAGGCTTATCTGCATGTCCCCAGTGTCTGCTTTTTGTACTAGTTTGGAGAAGGCAATCCTAGGCAGTGTGTGAGGAAGAGTTGGTGGGACTCTTCTTTTTTCTTCATCTATTCTTACATGTTTATTAATAAAGTATTGCTTTGTCATATTTTAAAAAAATAAGAAAAGGAATCCTTTGCCCCAGAAAAAAGAAAGACAGAAAAGAAAAAGTAACAGCAAAAAAGAAATCATAATACCATTTCAATTAAATTGGCTAATTTAAGTGGAATTGAATGACAGATTTCAATATTAAGTCTTTTCTACCAAAAACCGTGATATTATTAAAAATATTTAAATCTTTTCTAATGTTCAGAGTTTTTAATACAAGAGATGTAGCAAGCATGAATATTTGCATAGTAAAGTGCATTGGATTAAATCATTCAAAGTAAAAATTGATAGTTTAATAAATCTTTTGTTTCATGGTAGAGTTTGTTACGTATTTCTCTGAATTTGGGAAATCACATAATTAAAAATAAGCAAGGGTGTACAACAGGGAATAAACTAAAATATTTTAAGCACAAACTGGTAAAATTATTGTGGGAGGGGGTAGGTATGGTAGGACCTGTGGTGAACTGCACAGACTGTACACGACCTCAAGGCAGTCAAAGTAAAGGAATTTTCAAAGATAAAATAAACACTAGGAACAGTGTAAATACTAGATTTTCACTAGCGTAAATAGTGTAATTACTATATATTGTCTCAAAAATTAGGAATATATCAAGATATATACGCAGAAGTGGTAATCACTGGAAATCTCACCATGCAAAGAAAATCACCAATAATATATTGGTGGCCTTCATTTGTACATCTCCACATCCATACATATAATCAAATATAAATATTTTACATCTATCCTTATAAATATGTTATATCTACAAATATTTATATTTACGTATTGTGATGGTTAGTTTTACATATCAATCTGGCTGGATTGAGGGATGCCTAGATGGCTGGTGAAGCATTGTTTCCGGAGGCTTCTGTGAGGGTATTTCCAAAGGTAATTGACATGTGAGTGAGATATATATGTACATGTTTATGGTTTATTTTGCAAAAAGAAAATCACATTTTATACACTACTCAGCATTTCATCCCTGTGTAAATTCTGCTAAGATAGCTGATAAATAGTTCATACTCATTCATTTTTTAAAATCCTCACCCTAGCCGCAACCCTTCCAACTCATTGACTAAGTTTGAATTGGCTGAATAATATTCTATTGGAATAATATTTTGTTGGTTGAATAATATTCTATTCTACAACATTCTGTTGGCTGAATAATATTCTATAAGGCGAACAGATGGGGAAATAAAACTTCCCCAGATGGATCAGTGCTTGTGGAAGAAACTCCAGCTTCCAGAGACTGTCTACATTAATGAGATTGAATCTGCAGCCATTTGTTTAGTTCATTGCTCTGATTCAAGAAGATAATAAAACTTCTCCTTAGCTCTTTCCAGAGGGCCAAAATGTATGGTTTACGATAGGTCCCCAGGTTAAGCCTCAGGATGCCTGGGAGTCTAATGTAGCTATCTTCCCAGGTGATTGCATTTCAAAGGGAAACGAGCCCCAGACCTTGGTGACATCTCTAGGTCAGAGGTGCTCCTGCTCCTAGAGAAATTTTATTTATATAAAAAAGGGTTGGATTAAGGAGGAGACCCTTTCAGGAGAAGAGGGAGACAGGTGCCTCTTTCCCATTTGTAACCAGGGCATTTATTTCCTCATCCCTGGCCTATGCGATATCTGGCTGCTGTGTAGAAAGGTTTTCCATCTGACTTTCATAGTGTCAGTGCAGGTATAGGTCTGAGCTTGGGTGTTAAGGGGTTTGAGGGAGGATGACATTCCTATATGGTAGTAAGTTAATTAATAAGAAACCCATTCCTTATCTGGAATATCTCTCATGAGCAATGAAGACAAATATGAAAAACCAAACAGGATGTCTGACAATTTATTACCTCCTTCCTTTTTCATAGGCACTCGCATAGTTTACAGATTATAGCCACTATACTACAAACCATATTGCAATACATATCCTATATGTATATCTGTATATACTGTGTTTTTCCTGGAAAAGTAATAGGACGGTTTATGGCTCAAGTTGATTATGTTTTATTTATTTTTTATTTATTTATTTTTTATTATTATACTTTAAGTTCTAGGGTACATGTGCACAATGTGCAGGTTTGTTACATATGTATACATGTGCCATGTTGGTGTGCTGCACCCATTAACTCGTCATTTACTTTAGGTATATCTCCTAATGCTAACCCTCCTC
>NW_012102188.1:4103092-4109266 GCF_000951045.1 Mandrillus leucophaeus
CTAGGAAAAGGGATTCCCTTCCTCCTTGCACTTCCCAGGTGAGGCGATGCCTCGCCCGCTTCAGCTCTCCCTGGTCGGGCTGCAGCAGCTGACCAGCACCGATTGTCCCGCACTCCCTAGTGAGATGAACCCAGTACCTCAGTTGAAAATGCAAAAATCACCTGTCTTCTGTGTCGCTCGTGCTGGGAGTTGGAGACTGGAGCTGTTCCTATTCGGCCATCGTGCTCCGCCCCCGTCTGTTTTCTTAATCTTGAAATAAATACCAAAAGCCATAAAAGAAAATGATTTTAGAATCTGATTTTAAATTCTGAAAATTTGAAAAAAGAAAATTATTTGCATGATAATATGTAGGATAAACAAAGTTAAAATATAAAGAAAGAAAATTAGGTGAAATTAAATGTATTCACACTGATAAATATAATATATAAACATATTTGTACTGTATAAATCAATATATAAAAGAGGACCATCTCCAAAGGGTAGAGGTAACAGGTATGAACAGGCAGATTCTTCACACACACTTGCACCCACATGCACAGAAACTCCAAAGGAGAAATGGTGCACAATAATACCAGTAAAACAAAAAATATGCACACAAAGCAAAAATGAGTAAATATTTTTGACTTTCAGATGAGGAAAAATTAAATAACATTGATAATATTCATTGCTGGCATGGGAATGGTATGGGAAAACTGGTGTTCTCATTTGCTCCTCATGGGAGGCCATGCGGCAGGCCAGGATTCACTAATGCAGGCCTCCATCACAACTGTCTCAGTATTCAATGAGTGTTTAAATTAAATATTAAAAGCTTAAAAAAAAAACCAGTGCCCTTATGCAAAGGCTGGAATGTCACAAAAGCCTGGGAAGAGTTTTGCCTAGGCCTTTTCTGGCCCTTAAAGAATGACAAAATAATGAAGGAATTCTTAACAGTAACCATTTAGGATTATACAAGTCTTACTGGGAGTCTGAAGAAACTCTCCAGGCCTTCACAAACAAGTTTATTGGAGGTCTGAAGGAACTTCCAAAATCTCAGTGATTTACCAGGAGACAAGATAAGGGCAATCACCCAGCACCTAGACCCATGTAAATTAAGCAAAATTCCTGAGGCTCCAGAAGAGGGTCTTCAGGACTCAGACCTTAGTTATAAATTAAAAGATGTTAATGACTTATGTCTTTAGATGAATGCACACTTACATGTAGACATACAGCTTAGAAGGTATAGAAGTTCTGAAAAACTTTGTAATTTTGAGTTGGTTTGGTGATAATTTCCAGGCCGTCTGAATGTAACTGGTTACAGAAATAAAAACTCTCTTCCTCCCCAGGTCATCTACGTCTCTATTATGCCAGAGAAATAGCCGCCCAACCCTCAGTTGGCTCCAGGAACAAATTCAGTGAGCCAGCCGGAAGAGACTGGGATGGCGCTGTGTTCAGTGGCCAACAGCTTGCAATGAGACAGTCTTCAGGAGTATCCCAGCAGCTGTCGGTGAGATTTCCCAGGAACCTCTCAAAAGCTGTCCCATGCCCAAAATTGCATGTCCCTTTCACTACTGGGGAAGATCAGAGATCAGGAGCAGACATGCTCAAAAGGTGAGTTAACCGGATTATATGCTGGGAGCCTATTGTTTTCCTATCTGGGCTTGTTAAGCCATTTGTCCGGTACCACCAAGGGAAGCAATCAGGCTCATCCGTAGGCCCACTTTGCATTTTACTTGAGATCCGGTTTTGAGTTGGTTTTGAGTCTGTTTTGCCGGAGTGCACTCCCCCTTGTGTTTGTCTGAAATTTGTCTCCACTTATTTATGTATCTGTTTCCTCCTTTTAATGCAGTGTAAACTTGAAAGTGGGAAGTATTGGGTCCATTCCTGCTGAGAGGCCTTTTGGAAGGAAAAATAATGTTTTCAGGAGCTCAGTGGTTAAAAGTCACTTCAATTAAAAGCTAACATCCAAGATGTGTACATGTATGTGTTCAGTTTGTATTTATAGGCTTTCATGTATTTATTTTCATTTGTCTCCTAGGACCTTGTCTTTTTGAGCAAAGGTTTTTTTCATCTCAGTTGACTGAATTCTGTTTTCTTTATTAATAGCAATTGCAACAGAAGATACTCTAGGGTTTTTAAGAAAAAAGTGTAATTTAGACACTTAGGAATGTCTTTGTTTGGAAAATACTTTTTTTTTTTTTTAAGTGCACTGTGAAAGCATCACATGGACTAGCCTCATAATCATTCTCCATTTCTGAAAACCCAGGATTTGGTGTGGGTTCTGCCCAGAGCTAAAAAATCCAATTAAAACATTAGGAAAAAGGAGGTCTTATGATTCTATAAAATGTACTTCTATTGGCTTTCCTGATATGTCTGTATATTTATATCTTGTTTACACCACATTTCACTACTGAAAAATATAAAAAGGTTCTAATTTATTGGGTCAAAGAAAAATAAAGGCACTTAAATACTTTAACAGAGAAAAATAAAAGACTAGTCAAATGTTTTTTCAAGTTTATGTAACAAGTAAAATCTTTAATAAATAAGCTAGTTTTAATATTAATTGGTAAATGCCAGGCGCAGTGGATCACTCCTGTAATCCCAGCACTTTGGGAGGCCGAGCCGGGTGGATCACGAGGTCAGGAGATTGAGACCATCCTGGCTAACATGGTGAAACCCATCTCTACTACAAATACAAAAAATTGGCCGGGCGTGGTGGTGGATGCCTGTAGTCCCAGCTACTCAGGAAGCTGAGGCAGGAGATTGGCATGAACCTGGGAGGTGGAGCTTGCAGTGAAACAAGATCCTGCCGCTGCACTCCAGCCTGTAGGATAGAGCAAGACTTCATCTCAAAAAACAAAAACAAACAAGAAAAAGAAGTTATTGGTAATGTAATATTAGAAATGTCCTAAGAGTTGTCAGCATGCATTTTTGTTTCCTTTCATTGATCAAGCAATTTCATACTTATCTCTGCCAAATATTATAATATGTCAAAATGTGACATAGAGGCTACAAAACTATAACTTAGCCCAAAACAGAATAATCTTTGCTCATGTAATTTTTAATAAATGAAACATTAATATTGGCTTAACGAAGATAACTATATCTTGAAATACCCTAAATTCTAATTTTGTGGCCTTAGGCAGTCTAGTCCACAGACATGAAGTTTGTTCTGGGAAAAGACGATTATCATCTTTGTTTCTAAGCAAAACCACAAACTAATTAATAAGCAAGAATAGCTTGGAAGTTAGAAGCAAGATGGAGTCAGGTAGGTCAGATCATTTTCACTGTCTTAGTTACAATTTTGCAATGGCGATTTCACAACTTTAAATGATGACTATCTCAGTTTTCATAAATAATCTAGAGAAATGGTTAAAATAAATAATTAAAAAAAGTAATGAGATAAATGCTTATAAAGAAACATCATAATTTAGAATCTAAAGTTATATTAAACAACATATATTTCATTATTTGTGTAATTTCCAGTAAAAATATATTGTAGGAAAACATTCTTCTAAAAATTATGTCCTTTTATAAGAGTAACTAATTTTTGTCTACTTCAAAGCTTATTTCAAGGTTCTATATAAAACAAGGAAAAAGAAACCAGGACATGAAAGAGATACAAAGAAAGTTATAAAAATGAAGAGGGTTTTAAAGATTATGGATAAAATAAAACTATCTTCAAAAATGTAAATGTTTAGTCTGAATTATGCAGGTCAAATATTAGGTTTCCTAAATGCTTTAGGTCATAAACTACTTCTTTGACTTAAAAACTATTCAATTCATTTTGCAATGTTAAATTCTAGATAAGGCCTGGGGAGATGTTAAATTAGACATGCCTCTTAGCTATGCAAAATGGTATTAAAAAAAGAGAATATATATAAGAAAAGATATACATTGTATGGTAAATTCTTGTCCTAAAGTAAAATAACTGGTTCCTTAAAGAGAGGGATGTTTAAGGCAAGTCAGAAAGTCAAGGCATGTCAACAATTTTGTAAGTCATAAAAGGGCATATAAAAGGGAATTTATACAAGAAATGTTGCACAGTTTAAAGGCGATTAGGCCTCCTAAATGCTTTACAAAATGCTACTATGATTCTTAGCTGTACAACTTGCCTGCTTTCAGCTAGGTAAGGCCTGAGACACGTGGAGTTGGACGCTGTGATAAGCCAGACCTTATCTCCACTTCTGTCTGGGTCCCAGGCTCCACACCTAGTACATAATTAAAATTCCATAAGTACCAAGGTTTTCACCAAATGCAAAGGTTCCTAAGAGTTAACTGTGTAGTGTACATTTATGACTATTAAAGAAAAAGTTTACATGTAAGGTGTATAAGGAAAGTAAAATATAGTTTTATTAAAAAGATCATAAAGAGGCATGAGAATGTGGATTTTTGCCTAGATTAAAAAGTAAAAGAGTTAAGTTGGATAAAATAAAAATAAAAGTTTTCGCAAGTTGTGTAGGGTTAAAATGAAATATATAAAATGAAATTTGGCTTTCCTTGGGCTACATTTGTATAAATATGTTATTTGTATGTGTTCTAAAGTTACGGGAAACTCCTATAATTCTGATATATCTTAGTGTACATCATTAGTAATAATTATAATTGTTATATTAAAATTATTGTGTGCCACAGGGATAACAGGTTTCCTTCTCAAGTGTGCCTTTAATGCAATATGGCTACCCTAAAACTTTTTGTCATCCATAAACAATTATTGTCTTGCTTCAGTCCTCTTTAGAAGGTGGTTTCAGAACCAGCTATAAAGCCCTAACAGGTGTAATGCAGTTTTCTGATAACTTTGGAGATAGTGACATCAGAATAGAGGAAAAACATTCAGGATATGTGAAGAGCTAAAATATTCATTAGTATCAAGCAGGACAGGAATTAACTGTCTGAACTGAACTAGTAGGAGACTTGAGTGATCTTTTTGACATTTTACTTTATAATATTGCTAATCCTTTGTTTTGTTTTTCAAAGTCAAAGAAACTTTTCTGTTGAGCTATTAACAAGTTTGAACAATTTACTAGACTCCCATGAACAAAATTTGGAGCATACTTGTTTCTCTCTCTCTGATTTTCTCCATAATTGAGAAACTATCTGTGAGTATTCTTAAGTTATGGCAATATAGTTATTTGCACAAGTGCAATAAATGTGTTTTCTTTTGTAACAGAACGCAATAGAAGATACTGGTTATTTTTTTACCACAGTTTGATAGGAATGGCTTGCTTTCCTTCAAGGAATCAGATTTGACTTATGGAGGCAATAAAGCCCTTGGAAAACTGGCCACGTATTTTGTGTACACAGTCCCTGCACCGGGTTTCTGACCTGTGGTAAGTAAAGATTGCCACTTTCTCACAGACCGGAATCCCCAAGTTAACTTGGAACCTCCAGAGGAGAGGAATTCACCAAACCCATAGGTATTTAATGGTACAAATCTATAGCTGGGCTTGGCTTTAAAAAGTTCTTATCTGAGATTCCTTCTATGAAACAGTTTCATCAAAGCCGATTTGAAGGGCCTATGTGAAAAGTAATTATTCTTAATGGACTTTATACTAATAATCTGGCTAAGTATAATAAAGCAAACCAGTCCTACCATAATTGGTCTTTTTATAAAAATGGAAAACTGGAGAGAAAATAGTTATGATTCAAAATTATAGTACACCTGTTGTTAAACTCCAGTCTTGCCTAATGTTTTTCAGTTTTTATTATTTTCTACAGTTTGGATTAAATTCTGATTTTCTGGCTAGAAGTCTCCAAGGCAGTGTTTTCGACTTTTTTCTTTTGCTTTTGCTTTTTCCCCATGTTTCCTAACTGGAAATCACTGAAACCTAAGCTGTGGTTTCTTAAAGCCCTGTGAACTAAAGACTAAATGTTTCAGCAGGTGCTGCCTCTAAGCCCCTGAAACAAAGAGTGCTACTGGGAACAAATAGACCTCCCACTCCAGTTCTGCATTCAGTGCCTCATAGCAATGACCATCTCTCAGCAGGAAGTAGCCGGAAATATTACAATGCCCCATATCCATGCAGTTCTCATGACAAATAAATATACAGGTGTAATGCCCAGACCCTCTGTTCCCCAAAGAAGACCACCAGAGTCCAGAGTCAAAGCCAAGCGGCAAAGATCTTTACGACAAGTTCGAACCTGGTCCCTCCATTACACAGCATACAAGAGGGCCCCGAACAATGCGAGTGCTTGCTT
>NW_012102189.1:0-331 GCF_000951045.1 Mandrillus leucophaeus
CACAGAGTTACATCTGTATTTCCTGGATTTCCTTGCTAGCCTTACCTCTGTGGAATCTGAAACCAAATATTTCGGATCCCTTTGAAGACTATTGGGCCGAAGGAAATATCCTCCGATAACAAAGATAAAGAAGCTTTCTGAGAAACTTCTTTGTTTTCTGGGAAATCGTCACAGAGTTACAGCTTTCCCCTCAAGAAGCCTTTTGCTAAGACACTTCTTGGGGAATTTTCAAAGTGATATTTGCAGGCCCATAGAGGGCTATGGAGAAAAAGGAAATATCCTCAGATGAAATCTGGAAAGAAGATTTCTGACAAACTGCTTAGTGTTCTGT
>NW_012102189.1:745-1094 GCF_000951045.1 Mandrillus leucophaeus
AGACTATAGGGCCAAAGGAAACATACTCTGACAACAAAGAGAAAGATGGTATCTGAGAGACTTCTTTGTGTTCGTGAAATCATCTGACAGAGTTACAGCTTTCCCCTCAGGAAGCTTTTCGCTAAGACAGTTCTTGTGGAATTTGCAAAGTGATATTTGGAAGCCCTTAGAGGTCTATGGAGAAAAAGGAAATATCCTCTGATGATCTCTGGACAGAAGACTTCTGAGAAACTGCTTAGTGTTTTGTGAATTCATGTCACAGAGTTACAGCTTTTCCCTCAAGAAGCCGCTCGCTAAGCCTGTTCTTGTGGAATTCGCAAAGTGATATTTGGAAGCCCATAGAGGGCTA
>NW_012102189.1:1144-1487 GCF_000951045.1 Mandrillus leucophaeus
GCAAAGTGATATTTGGAAGCCCATAGAGGGCTACGGTGAAAAAGGAAATATCCTCCTATGAAATCTGGAAAGAAGCTTTCTGAGAAACTGCTTTGTGATGTGTGACTTCCGCTTTAAGAGTTACATCGGTATTTCGTGAATCTCTTTGCTAGCCTTATTTCTGTGGAATCAGAGAACAGATATTTCGGATCCCTTTGAAGACTGTAGGGCCAAAGTAAATATCCTCCGATAACAAAGAGAAAGAAACTTTCTGAAAAAGTTTCTTTGTGTTCTGTGAAATCATCTCACAGAGTTACAGCTTTCCCCTCAAGAAGCCTTTCACTAATACAGTTCTTGTGGAATT
>NW_012102189.1:1679-1939 GCF_000951045.1 Mandrillus leucophaeus
CTAAGAGAGTTCTTGTGGAATTTGCAAAGTGATATTTGGAAGCCCATAGAGGGCTATGGTGAAAAAGGAAATACCCTCAGCTGATATCTGGAAAGAAGTTTTCTGAGAAACTGTTTGGTGTTCTGTGAATTCATCACACAGAGTTACAGCTTTCCCCTCAAGAAGCCGCTTACTATGCCTGTTCTTGTGGAATTCGAAAGTGATATTTGGAAGCCCCTAGAGGGCTATGGTGAAAAAGGAAATATCCTCAGAGAAAAACT
>NW_012102189.1:1989-2363 GCF_000951045.1 Mandrillus leucophaeus
ACTGCTTTGTGATGTGTGACTTTCACTCACAAAATTACATCTGTATTTCGTGTATCTCTTTTCTAGCCTTATTTCTGTGGAATCTGAGAACTGATATTTCGGATCCCTTTGAGGTCTATAGGGCCATAGGAAATATCCTCCGATAACAAAGAGAAAGAAGCCTTATGAGAAACCTCTTTGTGTTCTGTGAAATCATCTCACAGTTTTAGAGCTTTTCCCTCAAGAACCCTTTCGCTACGACAGTTCTTGTGGAATTTCAAAGTGATATTCGGAAGCCCTTAGAGGGCTATTGAGAAAAAGGAAATATCCTCCGATGAAATCTGGAAAGAAGCTTTCTGAGAAACTGCTTAGTGTTCTGTGAATTCATCTCACAG
>NW_012102189.1:2413-2922 GCF_000951045.1 Mandrillus leucophaeus
TCATCTCACAGAGTTACAGATTTCCCCTCAAGAAGCCAATCGCTAAGCCTGTTTTTGTGGAATTCACAAAGTAATATTTGGAAGCCAATAGAGGGCTATGGTGAAAATGGAAATAATCTCAGAGAAAAACTGGAAAGAAGCTTTCTGAGAAACTGCTTTGTGATGTGTAAGTTTCGCTCACAGAGTTGCATCTGTATTTCGTGGATCCCTTTGCTAGCCTTATGTCTGTGGAATTTGAGAGCAGATATTTCGGATTTCTTTGAAGACTATAGGGCCAAAGGAAATATCCTCTGATAACAAAGTGAAAGAATCTTTCTGACAAACTTCTTTGTGTTCAGTGAAATCATTCCACAGAGTTACAGCTCTCCCCTCAAGAAGCCTTTTCGCTAACACAGTTCTTGTGGAATTTGCAAAGTGATATCTGGAAGCCCTTAGAGGGCTATGGTGAAAGAGGAAATATCCTCAGCAGAAATCTGGAAAGAAGCTTTCTGAGAAACTGCTTAGTGTTC
>NW_012102189.1:2972-3317 GCF_000951045.1 Mandrillus leucophaeus
TTCATCTCACAGAGTTACAGCTTTCCCCTCAAGAAGCCGCTCACTAAGCCTGTTCTTGTGGAATCGCAAAGTGATATTTGGAAGCCCATAGAGGGCTATGGTGGAAAGGAAATATCCTCAGAGAAAAACTGGAAAGAAGCTTTCTGAGAAACTGCTTTGTGACGTGTGACTTCCGACGACAGAGTTAAATGTGCATTTCGTGGAACTCTTTGCTAGCCTTATTTCTGTGGAAACTGAGAACAGATATTTCGGATACCTTTGAAGACTATACTGCCAAAGGAAATATCTTCCGATAAAAAAGAGAAAGAAGCTTTCGGAGAATCTTCTTTGTGTTCTGTGAAATCA
>NW_012102189.1:3417-3733 GCF_000951045.1 Mandrillus leucophaeus
TGAATTCATCTCACAGAGTTACAGCTTTCCCCTCAGGAAGCCGCTCGCTAAGCCTGTTCTTGTGGAATTCGCAAAGTGATATTTAGAAGCCCATGGAGGGCTATGGTGAAAAACGAAATATCCTGAGAGAAAAACTGTAAAGAAGCTTTCTGAGAAACATCTTTGTAATGTGTGACTTCCACTCACAGCATTACATCGGTATTTCATGAATCTCTTTGCTAGCCTTGTTTCTGTGGGATCTGAGAACAGATATTTCGGATCCCTTTGAAGACTATAGTGCCAAAGGAACTACCCTCCGATTACAAAGAGAAAGAAG
>NW_012102190.1:0-24243 GCF_000951045.1 Mandrillus leucophaeus
CATTGGGAGTTACACCTGATGTAAATGATGAGTTGACGGGTGCTGACGAGTTGATGGGTGCAGCACAGCAACATGGCACAAGTATACATAGGTAACAAACCTGCACATTATGCACATGTACCCTAGAACTTAAAGTATAATAATAATAATAAATAAATTAAAAAAAAAAGATTGTAAACGCCAGTTTTCGGGGACAAAATTAGGACAAGATCAAGCCCTCCAAATCAAGAAGGGGGTACAAAAAAATTCTTAAACAGCTGGTAAAACAAGTTTAGTTGCCTTCTAAACGATTATGTGTCACTTTTGCATCCACCCTAACCATACGAATTATCTGCTTACTATAAAACTAAAGGAAAATATTTACTAACAGGATAAAATACCTTGTAACAAAGCCTCCAGCATATAATACTCCCACTTTGAGTTGTGAAGATAAATCTATCTTTATATTTGTTTTAATTTTTCAGAACAATGCTCATGTTTTGTATAGCTAATTGCTGTAAGGCTGTAACAAAAACCAAGCTCACAGCAGCTCAACACATAGAAGTCAAAAATAAGTCAGTCTTGTAACTTTTCCTTTTGGTTTTTCTGTCAGCCTTTTTACTTAAAATAATAATTTTAAGAAGTAACAAATGCCTGTCTACATCCATTCCTATCTGACCCAGAACAATTAATTGGCTATAAGTCTTTTGACTCTTACGACCCTCAGTCACAGGAAGTGCTGCTAAGGAAAAATGACACTGTAGAAATATATGACTTCTCTTATGACAAATGTTTTCTCTCCCAAGTACCAGTACATGGTGCAATACAAAAGTGACGGGGAAAAATAGATTTGTCTACTGTTAACAAGTCTATAACAATTTAGACATCAAGGACCAGACATTTCTCACATTTAATTTATACCCCCTCAGTGTGCTATACCTATAGTGATAAATTGGCCATAAGAGAGATTAAATTTATTAAAATCCAATTTAATGTTAGTTCCACAATTTTCAAATCAGATTTATCATAGGGTTCAAATAACTCCTAATAAGGAGGGTAAACACATTGTAAGTCTAAACAAAGAATACGATGATGCATGTGGGGTTTTTATTTTCTGGCTAATTGGGTTGTTTAGTGCTCTCTGAGTCTACCTAAAGCCTTGGACAGCAAAATCTTCACTATCTTTATGATACTTGTTATTATATTAACATTAGACATTTTCTTGTAAATATTATGCCAGATACAGCAGCATGAAAGGCACAATTAAAGATCTGGAAGATGATAGCCCAGAAAATAGATCTGATCCAGGATTTTTTTTTCTTTTTTAGATTTAACCCTAGGCCTGACTCCATCTCACCCCTTAAACAGTTGGTTATTACATCAGGTCAGTCCATGTCCTTTCCCCATTATCCAAATAACTAATATTTAAAACTATTACCATCAAATCAGAGGACTTGAGGGATAAGCCTTCCTAGCACTATGAGACCTTTCCAGATGGCCGAATCAGACAACCCTAGAAATGAGGCTTCCCAGCGCCGAGGGACCTGCTGCTATTGTTGGCCTGTACATGCATTCTATGAAATGCTTTTTGGCCATCCGGGGGCACTGAGGACTAAGCTCTGATTTTTTTTATCTCATCCAAACTCCTTTCTAAGGAGTCTGGAGTGTCATGCCCTACAAACTATAAATTCTCATCAGATGGGTTTTATTTAACCTTGTATATCGTGACTGACTTTCCAATCTGACTCGGGCAAAACAAGGGAAAAATTCAAAAGGTTTTATCCCAAAATGCATTTCCTTGACATACCTTGAAATTGCTCTGCAACGTATCTTGTGGAAAAAATCCACATTCTATAGATAATCCCCTTTCCCCTTTGTTTTCCTTTCTTCCTTCATAGATCCAGGAGATAATTCAACTAAGAGCCGGTCACCCTTTTAAGTCCGATAAGAAACATTTTTCAACCTGCTCTCTCTGAAGTCTGCCATCTGAGAGTTTCCTCTGCACAATAACATTTGGTCTCCACAATCCTTTATGTTCACCTGAACATTGCCTTTGATTCCAGGTCTTCAGATAAACTCAACCAATTGTCAACAAGAAAATATTTAAATTTGCCTATAGGCTGGAAGCCCCCGCTCTGAGTTGTCCCATCTTTCCAAATGAAACCAATGTATTTCTTAATTGTATTTGATTGATATCTCATGCCTCCCTAAAATATGTAAAACCAACCTGCACCCTAACCACCTTGGGGACATGTTCTCAGGACCTCCTGAGAACTCTGTCACAGGCCATGGCCATTCATATTTGGTTCAGAATAAATCTCCTTAAATATTTTATAGACTTTGACGCTTTTCATCAACAAAGCTTTTAAACTGCATGTTCCATTTGCCTTGTGGCTACATTTGACTTCTTCTCTCAAGCCTGCCATTTAAATTTCTACTTTATTTTCCCCACAGGCTTGGAAACAAGTCAACAATTACTTTTAAATAAAAAATCTCTGTAATATAAATATCACAGTCTCTTATTTGGTTACAGAAACATTTTACCTTTAATGAAGTTTGTTGTGAAAATCCATGTTTTTAATCAAAGAGAAAACATGCTGTGAAGTTTGAAAAGGTTTCATTTTTAGAGAAGGTGAGGTGTTAAGGAATATTTCAGAGAGGTTTGTGGAACGTACAAAGATAACTTGTTCCATTTTGGCATAGGTATTTGCTTCTCTATAGTTTAAATATCAGTGCTACTATTTTGCACAACTGCAAGGAGCACAATTCTTAATGTATTCATTGTACTTCAGAGGATGAAACATAACATTGCCTGCTTGGACTTAGCAACTCACTGTAAATATTTTGATAGCCTTAGCTATGATCAAAATTGCCAAGGTCATCATAGAGGAAGACCCTAAGGTAAAATTATTAAGGAAATTAATTGAAAGGAAATGTGCACCTTACATTATTGGACAATGATAAAGTTTGTGGTTTGATGTAACTGAAAATCTAATTTTCTGAATTTTTTCGGATCCTGAAGTGGAGTTATCTTGAAGAAAAAATGCTTTTAATATAGAAAAATTGAATACAATTATTGCTGTTAAAGAATCAAATTCATTATGAAATCTAAGGAAAACCTTATCACTAATCTTGGTTAAAAACCTAATGAATTATGGCACTATCTTCTTCATTTTTTAGAAGTTAATTCTTTTCTTGCTCACCAGTCCACTTGGCCTAGTAGAACTGAGCTCATATTCAAAATAGACTGTATAATGATTCCAAGTTATTCCCCAAAATGCCAACTTTTTCTTTTAAATTCTTGGAGGATCCATAATTACAGAGGACTTTAAATGACTGTCATTTCTAGCCTAGTGACTTGTGCTGTCTATTAGAAACACTTGGCAGATGTGTTTGAAGTTTGTACAGAATGACTGCTCTAAAGCAGGTGTTTACCAGAATAGGGCAATAGTTGTGTTGCAATTAGGGATGCCAAGAGTACATTTAATACCCAGATCATGTCTAGTGCCAATTAAAACACACTGATCTAACCAAAAGTCCATAACAAATTGATCTCACAATGTTCGAATAAATGAATTTGACAGAACATGGCCATGAAATAGATGCCTATTTTAGCCTATGAGCATGCTCACAACTACCTCAGAGCTAGTAGGTGTTGAAAGAAATATTATTGAGGAGGAGAACTCCAGATGGTCCCAGGGAAAAGGTTTGCTGTATTGTAATAAACACAATAAAAGGCTGACACGCTCTATGAATGACAGACAAAAACAACAAGCAATAAATGAGATGCTATGATTGGTGTCTCATGAGAAACGTCTGAACAGCTCTGAGCAAATATGGCATATAAAAACTAAAGATTTTGTTTCTGGAGAAAGATGAATTTTAAAATTCCTGAGTGCAGACCTAGGGAGAAAGACAAGATAGGTTTGTTTTTTCTGTGTGCCATATGTGCACTCTGCTATTTTCAAGATCGGCATATCTACTTACCATTATTATTATTGTAACTTTTTATTATGGAACACTTCAAGCATATACAAAAGTGTATGGAATATTAAAATGTCCCTTCATATACCACCAACCAGCTGCCACCAATTCGTGGTCAAATTTGCTTCATCTGATTTTCGCCCATTTTCCACATCTCCAATTTTTTAAATCAAATATTAAACATCATATAATTTCATTTGTCAAAATTTTTGTATGTCTCTAGAATATTAGAGCTCCTTTTTTAACAGTCACATTATGAAACTTCCAAAAATTTAACAATCTTTTAATATCATCAATTGTGCAGACAGCTCAAATTTTTAGTCGTCCCATAAATGTCAAAGATGTTTTCTTTTATGTTTATATTTTGTTTTTTTGAAGCAAGATTTAAATAATGCCTACATAGTACAATTGCTTAATATTTTAAAATCTCTTTTCTTATCTGTAGGTTCTCTCTCTCTCTCTTCCTGTCTCTCTCCTTCTGTCTCTATCTCTTTTCTTGGAATTTATTTGTTTAAGAAATGTTAGCTGGGTTCTGTGGCTCCCCCCAACCCCATGATCTCAGCTACTCAAAAGGCTGAGGTGGGAGGATCCCTTGAGCCCAGGAATTCGAGGCGGTAGTGAGCTATGATCACACCACTGCACTCCAGCCTGGGCAACAGAGTGAGATCCCCATCTCTAAAAATTTAAAAAGAAAAATACGGTCCTTTAGAATTGCCATAGTTTAGATTTTGCTGTCTACATTCTTATTAAAATGGTCTTCACCACTCCAAATGTCCTATAACATGAAAGCTGAATGTAGAATCCTGATCAAATTCGAAATTATTTTGATTTTGGTTTGGTTTTTGGCATGACTACTTCAGAGAATATGAGTTTTTTTTTTTTTTTTTTTTTTTTTTTTTAAATCAGGGGCATCTATGTCTTGTTAACCTCTGCTTTTATGTTATTAGCAGCTGTTGATCTTCAGGGCCTAAATCCTGCAAGCCCTTAAAGGTTGCAAAATGGCATATAAAATGCGTATAGATTGGCATGTATATATACAATAGCATATACTCAGCAAAATTGCAATATCCTAATTCTATTATTCCATTTTCATTTATTAGGTGGAATACAGTTGACCCATGAACAACATGGGTTTGAGATGCGCGGGACCACTTATACATGGAGAATAACACAGACAGAAAGTATAGTAGTGGTGGAAAGTGAAACCCATGTATACAGAGGACTGACTTTTTGTACAGTAAAGCGGGTTCCGCAGGGCTAACTGACTGCGGGACTTAGATATTCACAGATCTGGCTATGTGCGGGAAGAGTCTTAGAACAAACCCCCCATGTATAAAGGGATGACTAGACATCTTTAAAGAGACACTGTCTTCAATTATTTGTTTACCCCATGGTACAGTTCATATAGGAAGGGAAGGATAAATGCATGATTCTTTCCCCTTATTTAACAGCTTTAAAAATAATATGTTGATTTACTGTCCTTCTCTAATTGTTGCCAATACTTCTCAAATGATTGTCAGATGGATTCCATGGATAAAACACTTGAAATTCTGAATCTCTTATAGTTGTTACTTGCATAGAACCACAAATTGTCTTAATTTTGAATTGGGAGCCTCTTTCAATTTGTCTTTAAATTCTTTTGGCTCAACTCTAGTGCTCTTTGATAACCTTCTTGCTATCAGATCTGTAAAATTGTTCCAGACCTATACACTTGCTGCCCTAGATGTGAAATCAGCAATTTCTCCAAATTCCTTGATTCCTTATGATGTGATCACAATCTGGGAATTGAATATAATCATTACTTTTGAGTTATTTGTTGTTTTAGCCTCCTTCATTAATTTATTCTTCTAGATGATGCACACACAAACACACATAGATATTAATACATAAATAGATAAAATAGATATGTAGATAAATATAATACTTCATTATAGACTTTTAATCTATATCTTCCCAAAGTTTTGGGTAATCTGAAGCTCATTCTCTGGCATATTCATTAGAAGAATCTCACGGAAATAGAATTTTCTGGGATTTTCATTTTCATAGCTATAAATGATGCTTTTATTTTGAAAATCAGTTTAGAAGGATGTAATATAATTGATTCATTTATTCTTTCTATGAATATGTCTCCTTGGTTAAGCATTGGCATCTGACATAAAATTTAAAAAGTTTGATGACATGATAATTTTATCTTCCTTACAAGTGATTTCCTCTTTTTGTTTGGCTATCTAAAGACTAATTTTAAAGTTTATTGTTATTTTTTACTAGACTAAGTTTCCTTGTTAATCATGCTAGTGACTTTCCAGTTTCCTAAAGTTTTATTATTAATATTTATTTCCTTTGATTTTTTCTTTTTGAGAATTTGCATTATATATATATTAGATTTTCTTTGAATAGACAATTCCTTTGCTACTTTTGTTAATGCTTATCTGAGATGTCATTTCTTTTTTGCTTTTAGCATTCTTTCTATTCATCTTTTAATTATGTTGAGTAATGATCTACTGTTTTAATTCTCTTTTTAGTTTAATACTGATTTTTGAAATATTTCCCTTTAATTATTTTTTTATTTTTGTGATTTCATTTCTGTGCTTTTGCCGATGGTAATCTGTATTGTTCTTTCATGTTTTCTCTTTATTTTCTTGTCCATTTTAGCCCATTTCGGAATAGTAGGTTATAGTTTCATCTCTTTGGTTTGCTATTGTTTTGTCTACAGGTTTGTTATGTGGTTTCTTTCTTCTCCAACTTTTTTCTTGCAATACATTTCCACGGTAATCAAACACAATACTTTTTATTCCCAAATTTTATGTAATTTTAATTTTCCTAAACTTTAAGAAGAAGGGTTGGGTCAAGATAATTGTTTAGCTTTACACTTCAACATTATCATTTCTCTTACTATTGTGACGGGATCAAAAATATGGTTTTATTCTTGCAGATATCTCCAGGTATTTGTTTCCTTCCGCATTTTTGTCTGAGCCTTTTCCTTCTTTTGTCTTATGCTGTTCATACAGATCCAAATTTCAGCTTTGAAAAGGTAGTCTTGGCTTCATGGTTCGGACACTTCACAGGGAGAGCATAGATTGCTTCAGCTCCTTCAGACCTTACCATGAACTTCTTTCAGTGTGCAACAGCCTTTTAGTTTCAGCTACTGTGTTCAAATTACTTCCCTGATCTTTGCACTAGTGCCTGTTTTCTGCTTGGGTTCTGTTAGACTTAGCTTCTTAAGATGTCTTATTCATTCTTTCTGTTTCACACACACAAATATTTATAGTACTTATTTAACCATTACTGCTTTGTTTTCAACCATTTATATTTAAGTTTCATTGAGATATCTTTCCCTCAAATTATGGGTGCATATGTATTTTGTTGGTTTCTTCACCAATATGTCTGGGGATTTTAAATATAACGCTATCATCTCTCTAGCAGTCCCACTGTGTGTACTTTTAAGAAAAACTAGAGAATTCCTAAATCTGAGAAAAGTCTTTCAAATACCCTAATATTGATCTCATATCAGGTGTCTTTGGATTATAACTTACAAATAATCAAAAAGTATAACACTGTAATGAAGTAGCCATATAGAATTATGTGTGTTGGCTCTCATGTAATATCATAAAATATAAATCCCAGATGAGTTGAATAATAAATATGGCATGTAAAACAATAAATCATTTGTAGAAAAACAGAAGACAATTTTCTTAATGTGGGAAAATATTTCTTAATAGGTCCCCAAAGTCCTATCCACAACGGGGGTAAAATGTAAATGGCTACATTATACTGAAATAATTTATATTTATCAAAAGACATTATTAGTAGAATTAACAGGCAACCCATGAAATGGGAGACTATATTCACTATTCTTATATTTAACAAAAGACCTATTTTCAGAATAAAGAACTCTTACAAATCAGTGTTTTTAATGGGCCAAGGAGATGAGCAGATATATCACAAACGAGAATATTCAAATATAAATAGTTGTTAAACTTCACTGGAAATGCAAATTGAGGCCTCAATCAGAAACCACTACACACCTACCAGAATGGCTAAAATGAAAAAGTCAGAAAGTAATCAGTCTTGAGCATTACAGAACAAAAATCAAATTTTTAGTTTCAAATTTGAAATAAAATTAGAGCCTCTTGTCCGAACATTGTTTCCCTCAAATTCTTGGAAAAACTATTTAAAGACTGTTTTAGAGTGATTTTGGAGGAGCTAAGTAAAAAAACTAGCTGTCCCATCCAATTAGTTGGCTATCCTAATTGAAGGATTGCTCATGCTTTTTAGTGGAATAGAAAAGCTAGTTCAAGTTGGGATTCTGCTTTTGAACTTAGAGCTCATATGAATATTATTTAAGAAGTGGATCTCACACTCTTTTCTTAACATGATTCTTAACCCCCATACTAAGAAGTATTTCTATTGATTTGCTCAGTTCAATGCTTCTGACTCTCCAACTTACCAGACCCTAGTCTTAATGACCCCAAATTATACAGACAGAAATCAATAAAACCCTCTTACAAAGTATGCAAATTATGTAAAACAAAATTCCATAAAATATTTCACCACATCATTACTCATCATCTCTTAGACAGCAGTGCCCAGGATAAGGTTACAGCCTATAGTCGTTGATGTTTGATCAGCTAGAGCTCAATGCTGATGTCAGGGGAACTGCTCATTCCAGCAATAAATCTCTGTGCACTCTGACTGTCATCCCAGGGATATCGGGGTGTCCACTGCTGTGCATGGATTCATAGTAATCACAGCACTAGAATTTTTCCTGATGTGACTAACAGTTCATCTTTCTTTCAAATTCGTCTTTAAAAAAAATCTCTGCCCTCAAACTCAGTTGGCAAACTAGAGCTGCTTCTTTTTCAAAGTGTTCTTCCAGAAAAAAAAAAATAAAAAGATTCATTATGGTAATTAGAAAGATTGCTGACTAGAGATATCAGGTGCCAGTTGTTCTCACAAAGAAAAACAAAGATCATCACTAGATAATTTTAACTCCAAAAGAATATCAAGAACAGAATACTAGAGCCCAGTGGAGAATTCACAGGAAAAAACCTGAGGCACAGGAAAAGAAGGAAATGAGAGGCCAACTCAGCTGGCAAAGATTGATGGGAGCCCCAAAGGACTTAGTGCTGAGTGGAAAAAGTAAGTGAGACTATTTTGGCTCCTGTCATCCTAGCTGTGGACTGCCAGTATCCAAACTGTGAGAGAGCTCCTCTACCCTTGCACACCCGAACACTAGTGTTGGCAGTGATTTGGGGATGTCTGGAGGGTATTACACCAGACCATAAACACACGTTGTGTTGCTCACTCTGCCCCAACACTTGAGTGGTTGGGCCAGGATGCCACTGTGAGAGCACAGCCATAAGGAGACTGTATCTTGCTCAGAGAACGTCAACCTTTGTTGCATATCCCAGGAGGTTCTGCTGACATTACCCAGTACCCACTCAGATGGCTGCAGCAGCACAGTGCTGGCTGGAATCAAGGGAGCTGCAGGGTTTCCAGTAATCTAGCCCTCAGCGAGTGCCACTCCTATGGGAAGGGAAAGTGTAGTGCACCAATGGGAAAATTCCTGGGACAAAGGAAACCAAAGCATACACTTTCCAGTGCCTGAGAGCTCCCTGCTTGGGGCTGTGAGGGGTGGCCCCACTTCCAACAGGGACATGACTCTGTGCTTGGCTTGGCAAGTGAGAAGGAAATCCCATCCCACCAGCCAAGTGGACTCTGTGTTCAAAACCAAGCTTAAGAGAGGGGAACTTCTCTTCTCACTTGCCACACTGCTGCAGACATAGCAGCTACTGCTCCCATATGAAGTTGATACAGGCGAACTGGAAGGAAGCCTATCTGGGGCTATGAGGGGAGACTGCAACCCCTCTGTCAGAGTCACCTTCACTTCTGGACTTGAGTGAAGGGAACGGTCCCTCCCCGCCTCTGCACACAACAGCTGCAGTGTTGCTGCAATGAAAAGCAGGAGTACCAGAGAGCTGTGTGTTTGGAGGTGTGGTAGAAGACTCTGCACCGCAGCCACTACCAGATGGCACAGAGGTTCATTGTTGAGCCACGGAGTTGGTGTCTCCTACAGCTCTTGGCTACATTGCAGCCTATAAACAAACAGCAGTGTCTGATTAAACTGATACACCAAGTGCTGGGATGGGGTGTGACAGGAAGATTGATAACACTCCCTCCCGCCTAGGCTATGGTGCTAGAGCAGCCCCTCTCTTCACTATGCAGAGACCTATCATCATTTCACCAGGGACGTGATGACTTCCCTGCCATTCCTGTGAGGGCAGGTGCTTGCACCTGACACTGGGAAGCCTGAGTGTGAGTTTGCCTGGTCCAGCTCTGCCCAGCTTCAGCCTCATTCTCTGAGGCTAAACATGGGACACAGACCACTGCATATTCTACAGATCAGCTCATTGCCTGAGGCACCAAAGAACTTCTTCTGGTAAACAACAATTAAGCATAAACCCTACAGGTACCACAACAGCCAGCTCTTACCTGTGAGTGCCACCTACTATCCTGGAAGTCAAGCTGAACAATCCACTACAAATTCTGCAGACACAAATGCACAGTGCTTAGGAATGAGATAAGCTTCTCATGACCTCTACCGTGGAGTCTCAGGAGGCTATGAGTCTGCTCACCCATTCAGTACATCAATTACACAGCTAACATTTGAGAAAGTCACCACATGAAGGCTATCTATAAATAAAACAATTTTTACACACTTTTTTCCACTGAGTACATACATCAGCAAAGCAAACTATACTACTTAAAATATAGTTGCATTCTCAAGAAGAGAAGAAGAAAACAAATCCTGTCCAAATGAAAGTAAACTCAAAAATAAGAAGTGGCTCTTTCTCCATATGCAAAAATAAAAGAACAAATGTAACAATACTTGAAGTATGCAAAAGCAGAGTGTTATGACAATCTCAAAAGATCACACTAACTCTAGCGTGGATCCTAATCAAAATGAAGTTTGTGAAATTCCAGATAAAAATTCAAAATATTTATTTTAAAGAAGCTCAATGAAATCCAAGAGAAGACTAAAAACCAGTACATAGAAATCAGAAAATCAATTCAGGATATAAAGATAAATTTACCAAAGAGATAGATAGTCTTTAAAAAAAAGAAAGAAAGAAAACAAATAACCAAAAAGGACTCTGGGAAATGAAAAAGCCATTGAAGAAATTACAGACTAAAAGTAAAAGTTTGAACAATAGGCTAAACCAAGCAGAATCTCAGAACTTGAAGACAGGTCTTTTGAATTAACCCAGCCAGACAAAAGTAAATAAAAAAGAGCAAACAAAGCCATAAAGAAGCACAGAACTGCCTAATGACCAAACTTACAAATTATTGGTATTACTGAGTCAAAAGCAAAACATTTGAAAACATATCTAAAGAAATAACTGATAAAAACTTCCTTGCCTTGAAAGATATATAGACATCTAGATACAAGAGGCTCAGCAAACATCAGAAAAATACATTGCAGAAAAGACTTCACCATGGGATATAGTCATCAAACTGTCTAAAGTCCATGTGAAGAAAAAAAATTCTAAATTCAGCAAGAGACAAGCATATAATAAGCTATAAAGAA
This sequence comes from Mandrillus leucophaeus, assembly GCF_000951045.1. Lineage (NCBI taxonomy): Eukaryota > Metazoa > Chordata > Mammalia > Primates > Cercopithecidae > Mandrillus > Mandrillus leucophaeus. The sequence goes on from NW_012102190.1 coordinate 11,552, forward strand.
GCACCATCCAACTGACAGTGAACTTCTCAGCAAAAACCTTACAGGCCATAAGAATTTGAAGTACTATTTTCAGAGTTCTTAAAGAAAAAAGCTATCAATCATTCAAATTTTATATTATGTACAATAAGCTTCTTAAAAGAAGGACATATAAAATTGTTCCCAGACAAATAAATGCTGAAGGAATTCATCAGCACTAAACCAGTCATTCAGGAAAGGCCAAAAGGAGTTCTAAACACAGAAATAAAAGGTCAATATTCACCATCATAAAACTACAGGGAAGTATAAAATTCACAGGTCTTATTAAAAAATTACACAAAAGAGGAATAAAAAGAAATAAAATGGCAGCATGACAGAACTCCATGAAACCAGAAAGACAAATATATAGAAGAAAAAAAAGAATAAAGAACCTATGAAACAACTAGATAAAAATTAACATTATGATAGGAATGAAACCTCACATATAAATATTAATCTTGACTGTAAATAGATTAAATGCTCCACGAAAAACATATAGATTGGCAGAATGGATAAAAAATAGTTTGACCAAATTATATAAGTAATAATAATATAGCATTTGACAATATTCAGCATCCCCTCATAATAAAAACTCTCAACAAGGTAGGCATAGAGGGAACATAACCTAAAATAATAAAGGCCATATATGACAAACCTACAGCCAATATCATACTGAATGGGGAAAAATTGAAAGAAATCCCCCTAGGAACTGGAACAAGACAAGGATGTCAACTTTCACCACTCCTATTCAACATAGTACTGGAAGTCCTAACTAGAGCAATCAGGTGAAAGAAGGAAATAAAAGGCATTCAAATTAGAAAATAGGAAGTCACATTATCTCTGTTCACAGATATGATCTTATACCCAGAAATCCCTAAGGAAACCTCCAAAAACTCTTAGATATGATAAATGAATTCAGCAATGTTTCAGGAAACAAAATCTATCTACAAAATTAGTAGCATTTCTTTTCACCAATAACAATCAAGCTGAGAATCAAATCAAGAACACAATACCATTTACAATAGCTACAAAAATAAATACCCAGAAATAGATTTAACCAAGGAAAATCTCTACAAAAAACTGCAACACACTGATGAAAGAAGTTGTACATAACACAAACAAGTAGGAAAATGTCCCATGCTCATGGATCAGAAGAATTAATATCACTAAAATGACCATACTGTTCAAAACAATCTACAGATTCAATGCAATTCCTATTAAAATACCAAAATAATTCTTCACAGAATTAAAAAATTCCTAAAATTCACAGGGAACCAAATAGCCTGTATAGCCAAAGCAATTCTAAGCAAAAAAAAAAAAAAAAAATCATAGCTAGAGTTATCATATTACTGACCTCAAATTATTCTACAAGGCAATAGCAACCAACAAAGCATGGCACTGGTATAAAAATAGATACATAGTTCAATGGAACAGAATAAAGAACCCAGAAAAAAGTCATTTATATCAGCTATTTATAGTCAGCTGATATTTGACAAAATTGACAAAAACATACACTGTGGAAAGGATACTCTTTATAATAAATGGTGAGGGGAAAATTAGTTTGCCATATATGGAAGAATAAAACCAGACCCTTATTTATCACCATTACAAAAATTTACCATTAAAAAACCAGACCCCTATTTATTACCTATTACAAAAATTAATTCAATGTAAATTAAATACTTACATGTAAGACCCGAAATTAGAATACTGGCAGAAAACCTAGGGGAAATTCTTCTGGATATTGGTCTAGGCAAAGACTTCATGACCAACACCTCAAAAGCAGAGGCAACAGAAACAGAAGTAGACAAATGGGACTTAATTAAACTAAAAAGTTTCTGCACATAAAAAGATATAACAGAGTGAACAGATCACCTTCAGAACGCAAGAAAATATTTGCAAACTATAAATCTGACAGAATACTGATATACAGAATTTACAAGAAACTCAAACAACTCAACAATAACAAAAATCAAATAATTCCATTAAAAAATGGGCAAAGGATATGAATAGACATTTTTCAAAAGCAGACATACAAATGGATAACAATCATACGTAAAAATGCTCAACATCACTAAGAGAAATGCAAATTAAACTTATGATGAGACATCATCTTCCACCAATCGGAATAGCTATTATGAAAAAGTCAAATAATAACAGATGTTAGCAAGTATGCAGAGAAAAAAGAACACTTACACACTTTTGGTGCAAGTGTAATTTGCTACAACCTGTATGGAAAACAGTACAGAGATTTGTCAAAGAACTAAAAATAGAACTACCATTTGATCCAGCAATTCCACTACTGGGTATCTGCCCAAAGGAAAAGAAATTATTATGCCAAAAAGATACCTGGACTCATATATTTATCACAGCACTATTTACAATAATAAATATTTGGAATCAACCTAAATTTCTACCAATGGATAAATGGATAAAGAAAATGTGGTGTGTATATATATATATACAAATGTATGTATACACACACACATATACATACATGCACACACACACAGAGTGGAATACTGTTCGGCTATATAAAGGAATGAAATCGTGTTTTTTGTAGTAACATGAATGGAACTAGAGGTCATTATCTTAAGTGAAACAATTCATAAACAGAAAGTCAAATACTGCATGTTCTCATTTATAAGTGGAAACAAAATAATGTGTACTCATGGACGTAGAGTATAGGCTAATAGACAGTGGAGACTCAAGAGGCTGGAAAGGGGGAAAGGGATAAGAAATTACTTAACAGGTACAATGTACATTATTCACATGGTGGTTACACTAAAAGCCCAGACGTCACCACTACATAATATATACATGTAACAAAACTGCACTTGGACCTCTTTAATTTTTATAAATAAAAAATAAAGAAATAGGATTATTCTTCCAGAATGTTCTTGTTATGACTCACAATAACCAGTTTACTGTGAACCCTAAATGTCTGAGAAAGGTCTCAGTTAATTTAGAAAGTTTATTTTGCTGAGATTGAAGATGTGCACCTGTGACAGACTCAGGAGGTCCTGATGACACGTGACCAAGGTGGTCAAAGCACACATTGGTTTTATACATTTTTGGGAGATATGAGACATCAGTCAACATATGTAAGATGAACATTAGTTCAGTCTGGAAAAGGAGGATAACTCAAAGCAAAGGTGGGAAGACTCAAAGCGGGAGTGGGTTTCTAGGTCATAGGTGGAGAAGAGACAAATGGTTTCATTTTTTTGAGTTTCTAATTAGTCCCTCCAAAGGAGGCAATCAGATGTGCATTTATCTCAGTGAGCTGAGGGTGACTTTGAATAGAATGGGAAGCAGGCTGGCCCTAAGCAGTTCCCAGCTTGACTTCTCCCTTTAGCTTAGTGATTTCAGAGCCCCAAGATTTATTTTCCTTTCATGTTTCCCCTCCTTTCAAGAAAATCTTTCTGAGAAAGCATTTTAGAAGAAAATGAATCTCTGGTCTTAGATTTCATCTCATCTCTCATGGCTAGGATGGTTTAATTCCTCGATGGGTATGTCCTGAGTTATTAGGAAAGCTCGTTTTTAGCAGGTTGTGAAGTCTCATGGCCTGTGAAGAGAAAATAGGGGGAGGAATGGAAAAGAACAATCCTGGAAAATTGATACAGGCTACATTACTCTGAGGTCCATACATCAGTAGGCAGGTATGAAGGTGGTTTATGTATGTAAATAGGTGGCTGTTATTTTCTTCTGAAGTTTAAGTTGTCTAGCTTTAGTTCACAGGGTTTTACAAAAGTACAGATTAGATTTTGGTGACTCCAAGTTAGAAAAAAATCAGGAAGAAGAAGGAAAAAAATTGAAAACATTATTTTTCAGACTTGTAGCTGAGAAAAATTAGAAATCAGTCTAAATTGTAGAAAATAATACAAATTGAAAAACATAGGCAAGAATAGAATCTAAAAACAGGTGTACTATAGTTTTTGGGACAAAATTTTTCTCTCCAGTTCCCCATTTTTACTAAAGACAAATCATGGTAGGACGAATTTGCAGTATTATATTTGGCCTGATTATTTGTATACAGTGCAGCAAGAACAATTATTTTTCACATAAGCTGGTAAATTGGCTTTGATGGAACTTTGTTCCATAGAAGGAATCTCAGATAAGATTTTTTAAAGCCTAGCCCAGTCATAGGTTTATACCCTCAAATACCAATGAGTTGGGTGAATTCCTCTCCTTTTGAGTTTCCAAGATAAACTTGGGGCTCCTGGGTCTGTCAGAAAGTGATATTCTTTACTTATCAAACAGGTCAGGAACCCCGTACAGGGACTGGGTAGACAACGTATGAGGTCAGTTTTCCCCAGAGGCCTTTATTGGTTCCTTAAGTCAAGTTTGATTTCTTAAAGACAAGCATTCTATTCCAGTCAAAGCCTTGATTAAAAAAAAACAGTTTCTCCAATAGTGTTACAAATGAAAACAGATTTATTTATTTATTTGAGACTGAGTCTTGCTCTGTTGCCAGGCTGGAGTGCAGTGGCGGGATCTCGGCTCACTGCAATCTCTGCCTCCCAGGTTCAAGCCATTCTCCTGCCTCAGCCTACTGAGTAGCTGGGATTACAGACGCAAACCACCATGCCCAGCTAATTTTTGTAATTTTTAGTAGAAACAAGGTTTCATCATATTGGCCAGGATGGTCTCGATCTCTTGACCTCGTGATCTGCCCACCTCAGCCTCCCAAACTGCTGGGATTACAGGTGTGAGCCACCGCACCCAGCAGAAAACAGATTTTTATTGCACTTATGCAAATAACTGTATTGCCATAAGTTAAGAATACTCACAAATAGTTTCCAAATTCTGCAGTCAGGTAGAGAGAAACAAATATTCTCCAAATTTTGTTCATATGAGTATATTAAATTGTTAAAAGCTATCAACAGCTCGAAAGAAAAGTTTTATTGACTCTGCAAAACAAAACACAGGATCAGCAACATTTTAAGCAAAAAGTCAAAAAGATTACTTCAGTCTTGCATTAGTTCAGTCCATGCAGTTAATTCCTGTTCTGCTTGATATTCATGAATATTTTAGCTTTCCATGAATCCTGAAAGTTTTTCCTCTATTCTGATGTCATAATCTCAAAAATCATCAGAAACCTGCATTCAAGAGCACCTGTTAGAGTTTTATAGCTGATTTTAAAACCACCTTCTAAAAAGGACCAAACAAGACGACAATTGTCTGTAAAGGACAAAATGTTTTAGGGCAGTCATAGTCAAAGACACAATTGACAAGGACATTTGTTACCTCTGTGGCACACAATAATTTAACATAAGTTATAATTATTACTGATAATGTATACTAAGTCATATCAGAATTATAGGAGTTTCCCATGATTTTGGAACACATACCCACAACATATTTATACAAATACAGTGCAAAGAAAACCAAATACCATTTTATATTTGACAATGGTTTCTCCCCCACCAGACTGCCTTTTTTCCCCTCTTTTTTTTGGTGGAAATTTAAGCACTTCAGAGGCCTTGTTCCCCATAATTTGGAACTTTCCTTAAGATTTGATCAAGTCAGATAGAGTTGATCAAACCCAATGGGGAAAAAACCAAGACAACAAAAAACAGAAACAAACAAACAATAACAACAAAAACAGTTATGCAAAACAAAGTATCACACAACTTATATTGTTACTGGGCACTCTATTGGTAAGGAGAAATTAAGACCAGCTGGTTGTTTAACGTTAGCCAATATAAAACACCAATTCAGCTATTTGCCTAGGGATAGGTCTCAGGCTGATGTCTGCAATCTACCATCCTAGAAGCAGAAAAAAAAAAAAAAAAAAAAAAGGGCAAACTCATCTTCCCTGCTGGGAGTGAGCTCAAACTGTATAAAGGAGTTACCTGCCTTCCATCATCATGAAAGCAGGAAATTTTGCCTTTCTTGTTGGAAGCAAGTAAAACTCCAAGAAGAGGAGTTCTACAGCAAAATAAACCTTAGACCTCAGCCTAATGTTGTGAGATCAGGGATTCTCTGCAGGGGGTGCTCCCAGACCTCAGCAAATTGTCCTATTGGTTTGAGTCATAAAGTTAGCTCATGCTGGTACTAAGCACCAATAGGAGATTCGTCAAAAGTCAGGGGCATCTCTACTCAGAATCCCTTCGCGGTTACCAAAATGTGAACAGTGAATGTCTGAGACAGGTCTCAGTTAATTTATAAAGTTTATTTTGCTAAGGTTGAGGATGCCCACCCACGACACAGCCTCAGGAGGCCCTGATGACATGCGCCCAAGGTAGTCAGAGTACACTTTGGTTTTATACATTTTCGGGAGACATGAGACATCAATCAGCATATGTAAGATGAACACTGGTTCAGTCTGGAAAGGCAGGACAACTCAAAGCAAAGGTGGGAAGACTCAAAGCAAAGAGGGGGCTTCTAGGTCATAGGTAGAGAAGAGACAAATTGTTGCATTCTTTTGAGTTTCTGATCAGCCTCTCCAAAGAACCCAATCAGATATGCATTTATCTCAGTGAGCAGAGGAGTGACTTTGAATAGAATGAGAAGCAGGTTGGCACTAAGCAGTTCCCAGCTTGACTTTTCCATTTTGCTTAGTTATTTTGGGGCCCCAAGTTTTATTTTCCTTTCATACAATCAATGTTACTCTTTCAAGACCCCTAACTTTCCAGCTAGTTTAGTAGGAAATTTTTACCAATTCTCACTTTAGCCATCTCATCTTCCAGATGAGAATATAGTTATGTAGATAAAAGTCCAGAGGTTCTTTCTGGAAATTCTGAGAATAATATAAATTGTATTAAGGAACACGGGCTTTTGAGCCTATCTTGAACTTGGGGTCAAGTCCTAGTTGTACCAGTCATCACCTAGGAAATAATGGGAAAATAATTGTTCCCTATCTGCACTATGGAGAAAATAAAGGCCCAATATTAACAGAGAAGTTTTGATGATTCCATGAGTTAACACATAACAGATCTTTAAAAAAAAAAAATTTTGGCATGTAGTAAGCCCTCCTTAAAACTTAGATGTGATTATAGTTTATACGTTTATTTAAAATTTCTATGTGACAACATTTTTCTAAACTTGTGAACAAAGCAAACATGGAAAAAGTTGATGAGAAGCAAGCCTAAAATTACAACACTTCCCTTCCTGACTGCATGCTCTTAAAACAATGCCTTCTCAGTATGTGCAGTGGTTTTGACTTATGCTGTTTCATGTGTATTTCTGCCAGGTTCCAGACAGTGGAAAGCCCACTCAATAGCAACTCTTTCTCCAGAATTTAGAACATTTAAAGAACAGGCCCTAAGGCATTTTGAAAATATTTTGGTATTTTCACCACATAATTCGTTCTTTAGCCAAAGCTGTAGGTAAAGTTTCCTGGGCTCAGTTGCAGCTCATCATAGATGAATAAAGATTAAACAACCACGTTTGGTTGTTTAAATTCCAGAATATTTTCAATGCTTTCTTATAGATTACGACAAGAAACATTTCTGGCTCTTAAATGTCATTTAGTTAGGCTAATGCAGGTTGGCATTATTCAACTCAGCAAACAATTACATTACAGTATGTGGCCCCTGTTGGATCCTTGAATGGAGACTTTGGACAGTTTGCCCACATCAGTGAAACTAGTGATATGGAATTTGTTTCACTGGTGCAATTATCTTAATATCCAATCTCATAAATAATACCCAGATTTTTTAAAACTTCTTCTTTTGAAGTAACTTTTGCCTATGTTATGGGCTGACTTGTGTACAGCAAAATTTGTATGTTGAAGCCCTATCTCCCAGTACTTCAAAATGTGACTTTGTTTAGAGATAGGGCCTTTAATGAGGTGTTAAGTTAAAATGAGGCCACTGGAGTGGGCTCTAATGCAATCTAACTGGTGTCCTTAAAGAAAATTTGAATACACAGACACCATGGATACACACAGAGACCAGGTAAGCACACATAAAAAGGCAGGCATTGCCAAGCCAAGGAGAGAAGCCTCAGGAGAAACCAAGTCTGCCATGTTAATCTTGGAATTCCAATCTGTAGAGCTGTGAAAAATAAATTTCTGTTGTTTAAGTCACTTGGTTTATGGTATTTTGTTATAGCATCTCTAGCAAACTGATACATATTTACTAACAGAGACTTCCCATATATCATTCACCAGCTTCATCTAAGGTTAACATCCTATATAACTCTAGTACAATTATCAAAACCACAGCACTTAGATTGTAAATAAGAAGTTCCTCTATTTTTTCCTCCCTATGTCCCTTCTCTCTCTCTCTTTTTCTTAAACACTCTGATTCTAAATATTTTCTCAGGGAACAATGAATCCAGGATTTAGTTACAGGGTAAGAAACAATGAAAGAGAACCATTTTAGCTTTCTCTTAAAAGGCAAAACTTAATCATCAGACTTGGAAAATGCAGCTGAACTTTTTCAGAGTATTGCAATGACTCACTGGAATACTCATAAATATTTTCATTTCAACTGTTAGGGTTCACTGTGTTCTTGATCAATAACATAACTTTCATACAAGAAGCGTATGAGGCTATGAATTCTACTTTTAGAACTCAACAGCTTGATGTTAATCACTGAATTTGCCTTCACAGATCTGAACATATAAGGAGTATGTAATACTTTCACAACTGAGTATCATTCTTTGCCTTAAGGCAACACTTTTGACATTGTTTCTTGTCATTCTCTCACTTTGAATTATCTGATCCTATCTGAAACAACTATCTTACACTGTGATTTTTTTCTTACAAATTATGTCCCATTAAATTTTGTTAAGGCAACATCTACCTGGTATCCTAGAGCTATCTACATGATTTCAGTTGTTGACAGACCATAATTAGCTATTTCTGAATTGTGTGCCATGCGATGCTAATTTACTTCCATAAAAATGAGAAAAGTCATAATGTCTTTCATTTTATCTCTATTCAAAAACTAATTCCAAACATTGCTGTGTCTCAGAGGATCAGTTTCCTGCAGCCAACTCTTTGACATAAATCTCATTATCAGTTAGTCTTTCTCTCCAAGAAAATAATATATTTTGGCTTACATAAGAAAAAAAAAAGAAATTTATTGGAAGGGTGGTAAGTGACTCATAGATTAAAGATTTTACAAACATGGCTTGAAAAGGACAGGAATAGGGGCCCTCTAAAATTATTCAACATTTTCCATTATTTTATCAGTTTGTTCAAGATGCAGATTCCCAGGACAGAATCTCATTGTCTACACTTTACAAAATATAGTGTTCACCCCCTACCTGAGGTAGGATGAACTACTGACAAAAGGAAGCACATTGATGACTACCACCACACAGGGAATGGAGAGGCAGTAGTTCCCAAGAAAAAGAATGGAAGAAAGATGGGAAAGTAAAACAAAACAAAAGTTATCCAGTTCAGGACTCAAAACGAAATATAGAAGGGAGTGAATCACATATGTGAGGCATAGAAATGTTAAGGTTTCCAGATTTTTATGGTAAAATTCTAGCAGTGACTGATTTGGCTTTTCCTACATTCCTACCAAATTATACATTAAAAAATTCCCAAATTAAAACAGAAAAAAAGCATTAGTCAATGAACTTTCATATTACATATAGAATTTATTTTCATGAAAAAAGTTATAATAAAGCCCTTACACAGAACAGCAGAACTGTATATAGAAAAACACTATATAAAATGTCCACCAATCTACACAAATAACATTAGGATAATAGAATTTCCACACAGGCATGGTCTGTAATATTTAATGAGACCAAAGCTGTGTCATTCTCACTAATTCCCCATATCCCACTACATTAGAATATATTTTATCCTCAATACCTCATAACATATTTTTGACTCAGCTGGAGTGCAGTGGCATGATCACGGCTCACTGCAGCTTCGACTTCTCAGGCTCAAGTGATCCTCCCACCTCAGCTTCTCAAGTAACTGGGGCTACAGGCATGCAACATCATGCCCAGCAATTTTGTTTTATAACTTTGTTGTAGAAATGGAATCTCACTACGCTGTCCAGGCTGGCCTTAATCTTCTGGGCTCAAATAATTCTCCTGCCTTGGCCTTCCAAAGTGTTGGGATTACAGGCATGAGCCACTGTGCCTAGCCACAAAGTAAAAATTTAACAGTATCAAACACAAAGAGAAACTTCGATACACTTCAGTAAAGTAACAGTACAACACTGACCACTGGACAAGAAACTAACTGGCAACTGTGCTAGATAAAGAAGAGTATGGAATAATATGAAGGTCTTTACAAAGTTCATGGAAAAATGGAGTTAAAAGATAAAAATTAAAAATATCAACGTGATTTCTCAACATAAGCTCCACTGAGATCAAGAAACTTTTGTAAGTAATGATCCCAGCCATTTAGCCCATGCCTAAAGAATTGAGGAGTACTCAGAATTCAGTTATATCAGTGCAGTTTTTTTTACATTACTAACTAAAGAAAAATGAGTGATCTTTAGTTTTTTTTTTAAGATTAGGAAACTAAAGGAAATCAGAAAAAGTCAAATCAGAACTATAAGGTGAAGGCTTAATGTCTTCCTTTGAAACTCTGGCAAAATTGCTCTTGTTTGATGAGAGGAATGAGCAGGAGCTTTGTTGTGGTGGCAAAAGATTCTCTGTTGGAGCTTTCGTGAGTATTTTTCTGCTACAGCTTTTGCTAACTTTTTCAAAACACTCCCATGATAAGCATATGTTATTATTCTTTGGTACTTCAGCTGTTACCATAACTTCTGCTCTTGACCTGTCTGCTTTTGCTTTGACTGGATCACTTTTACATCTTGGTAGCCATTGCTTTGATTGTGATTTGTCTTCAAAGTTGTACTGGTAAAGTCATGCCTCATCTCCTATTATAGTTCCTCAGAGACATGCTTCAGGATCTTGATCCCACTTTATAAAAATTTCCATTGAAAGCTCTGTTCTTGTCTGCACAAGACAGAGCTTGTGCTGTCTTGATATCAGCACAACAGTTTTAGCACCCATTGAGTGGAAAATGTGTTCAACTTTAATTATTTGGTCAGAATTGTGTAAGTTGAACTAATCGAGATATCTATGGCATTGACTATTGTTTCTCCAGTTAATTGTCAGTTCTCTTCAATCAGAGCAAGGGTGTAAACAACATTAACTTTTTTTCTCACAAATTGATGTGGATGGTCTGCTACTGTGGGCTTCATTTCAACATCATCTTGTTCTTCTTAAAATGAGTTATTCATCTGTAAATTATTGATTTCTTTGGGTCATTGGCCCCACAAACTTTTTGTAAAGCATCAATTATTTTACCATTCTTTCACCCAAGCTTCACCACAATTTGATATATGTTCTTGCTTTAATTTCAGCTGAATTCATGTTGCTACAGTGGGGGCTCTTTTCAAACTGAAGTCTTACCTTTTTTAATGCCTCAAACTAGATCCTGTTCAGACATGTTATAACAAGCTAGTGTAAGCTTATATTGGTGCCAGAAATATTTTGAAATCCATGCATAGTTTTTTCACAATACACATTTTCTGTGAACTTTTTGAGTCCCCTTATATGTTCAGGGCAAATTTAAAGATAACTTTCGATCCAAAAAAGCAAAAGAAGAGTAATGTGTTCACATATAAAAGGCTTCAATGCCTTTACCACATGATGACCCGCTCTGAAAGTGTTGTTGGAGGAGGTACACCAGCAAGAAGATAAATAAAAATAGGAGGATGCTCTAAAGTGGGCAATACAATATCATAATCATGTCAACTATTATCTAAATACACAAATCCAAATTTTACAGTGATAACAATCCAGATATGAAGTTCCAGATAAAAATATAATGTTAGGAGATGGGTGCAGGTCGGTGAAAGACCAGAGGAAAAAGATAATTTGCCAGGGTAATTATCTAGTTTGAGGCAAAATATAGATATTGGTAAATTTAACAAAATGATGGGTAAAAATAACCCAAAATATTGATTATAATTAACTAAGGATAACTACCTAAACAAAAATAGATTAAATAAAATGGACTTTGAACTTTCAAAAGACCTGAAAAAAATACTGAGCCATTTAATGAGAGAGAGAAAAGGAGGAAAAAGAAAGCATGTTAGTAAAAATTACACAGCATAATGGCAGAGCTGAGTTATGCAAAAACAGTATAGTAAGACTTCAGATTTACTTTACTAGACAGTATATGGAAAATAATAATTTCAGGCATCAGACAGTATGTAATGCAGGACTATAATCCCTGAGAAAAGACAAAACAACAATGTGAGCCTATGGTTGTACCAGCTTACTACCTGAAAGGCATTTTTTAAGGCACAGCAGAGTGAGATGTACCCAAACAAAGTCTGGAAATATCACTCAATTGAGGAAACAGATCTCGGAGTTTGGCAAGACCAAGTTGGCCAAAACTTGTAGGGTGAAGTACTGGAGAGTAGGGACCTGGAGAGAAAGAATGACGGGGAAAGACAGAGAGCTGAAAATCTGAAGATGGACCCCTGGGGTATTTAGGTAGATATGGATACCTGCAATGGGAGAAAAGCTTACCTAAGAGTAGAACAAGAACCCCCAGAGGGGATTAGTACAAAGGAGTAGGTCTAACAATTCCAATCGCTCACACAGGGCTAGGAATAATTGTAATTCATGAGGGCATCACATAAAATATGTAGAAGAGTATTGTTTGGCCGGGGACAGTGGCTCACGTCTGTAATCCCAGCACTTTGGGAGGCTAAGGCGGGTGGATCACGAGGTCAGGA
>NW_012102190.1:24953-26501 GCF_000951045.1 Mandrillus leucophaeus
CAAAATGAAGAAGGAAGAAAAAGATTGAAATACAAAAAATACCAGTAATCAGTGGTAAATGAGGTAACTTGTGTGTAACTAGAATTTCAGGAAAAAAGAGAAATAAGAGACAACAGAAATAACACCTGAAAGAATATTCACAAATTTTTTTTTTTCAAATTTGATGAAAACTGCATACCCATGGAGTTAGAAAGCTCGATAAACCTCACTTAGAGGAAACTAAAAGAAAACTACATCAAGGTAAATTGTAATCAAACTGCTGAAATCCAGCAATAAAGAGAACTCTTAAAAGCAGACATAGAAAAAGATACATTAAAAATAGAAGAAAAAACAAGAATGAAAACAGACTCCTCATCAGATGCTGCGTAAGTCAAAATACAATGCAAAAACATCTGCATAAGTGGAAACATTTTTAAAAAAACAAGAAATGCTTTATTAAGTGAAAATACTTTTTTTCAGTTTTGAAGGTAGCATAAAGACTCTTTTAGGCAAACATATGTTGAAAGAACTTATCACCAGCAGCAGTTGCTTCAAGAAATCTTAAAGTTTTTTAAGGAGAATATGAGATAAAAATTTGGATCTACACAAGGAAATGAACAGTGTAACAAATAGTTAAAATGTGGAAATACATATATATTTTTAAGCTTTTTGCTTTTACTATTATTATGGATTGATACACAATAATTGTACATATTGATGGAATACAGTGTGATATTTTGATACATGTATACAATGTGTAATAATCAATAATACTTGTATACAATGTGTAATAATGTATACAATGTGTAATAATCAATACTTGTATATAATGTGTAATAACTTGTGTTGGGAACATTCAAAATTTGCACTTCTAGCTATTTAAAAATATACAATTATTGTCAATTATAGTCATCCTATAGTGCTATAGAATGCTAGAACTTATTTCTCCTATCTGGCTATACTTTTGTATCTGTTTAACCATGCTTTGGCTATCTCTCCTCCTCCCTACCCTTTCCCACCTCTAGTACTCACTATTCTACTTATCTATTTACATGAAATCAACTTTTATCTTTCATATATGGGTCAGAACATGTGGTATTTATCTTTCTATGTCTGGCTATTTCACTTAACATAAGGTCCTTCAAGCTCATCCATGTTACAGCACATGATATAATTTTGTTTCTTTTTATGGCTCAATAGTGTTCTAATATGTATATATAACACATTTTCTTTTAAACAGTCAAATACATTTTAAGATGTATATATACTCTTCATTTCTCTGTGGGGATCTAAATTTTTGTCTGTATTCTCCTTTAAAAACTTTAAGATTTCTTATAATAACAGTCTGCTGGTGATAAGTCTCTCAACATGTTTGCCTGAAGAAGTCTTTATTTCACCTTCATATTTGAAAAAGATTTAAAAATATATTTGACTATTTAAAGCAAAAATTATAAATACCATAAAATACTGTTAGGTTTTTAGATGTTGCAGAAGTAAAATAGTTACTAAAGTTTGCAAAAAAGATAGAAGATTAAAAGTATACTTTTATAAGATTTTATATATATATAT
>NW_012102190.1:27701-53289 GCF_000951045.1 Mandrillus leucophaeus
GCAAACAACTTGGAAAACACATTTCAGGATATTGTCCATAAAAACTCCCCAACCTTCCCAGAGAGGCCAACAGTCAAATTCAGGAAATACAAAGAACCCCGGCAAGATTCTACCCAAGATCATCCTCAAAACACATAATCATCAGATTTCCTACGGGAGAAATGAAAGAAAGAATGCTAAATGCAGCTAGAGAAAAAGGGCAGGTCATATACAAAAAGAACCCCATCGGGTGAACAGCAGGCCTCTTAGCTGAAATCCTACAAGCCAGAAGAGACTGGGGGCCTATATTCAACATTCTTTAAGAAAACAAACAAACAAACAAACAAAACAACTTCAACCAAGAATTTCATATTCAGCCAAACTAAGCTTCCTAAGCAAAGGAGAAATAAAATCCTTTTCAGAGAAGCAAATGCTGAGGGAGTTTGTTACCACGAGATCTGCCTTAAAAGAAATCTTGAAAGGAGCACTAAATTTGGAAAGGAAAGATTATTACCAGCCAATACAAAAACACACTTCAGTACACAGACCAGTGATACTATAAAGCAACCACACAAACAAGCTGGCATAATTACCAGCTAACAACACAATGACAGTATCAAATTCTCATATATCAATACTAACCTAGAATAAATGTCCCATTTAAAAGACACAGAGTGAACTACTGGATTAAAAAAAAAAAAAAAAGACCCAATGGTATGCTCTCTTCAAAAGACCTATCTCACATGCAAATGATACCCATACGCTCAAAATAAAGGGATGAAGGGAAATACACCAAGCAAATGGAAAACAGAAAAAAAGCAGGGGTTGCAATCCTAATTTCAGACAAAACAGACTTAAAAACAACAAAGATCCAAAAAGACAAAGGAAGGACATTACATAATGGTACATGGTTCAATTCAGAAGAACACCTAACTATACTAAATATATATGCACCCAACACACAAGAGCATTCAGATTCATAAAGCAAATTCTTAGAAACCTACAAAAAATCTTAGACTCCCACACAATAATTGTGGGAGACTTAACCACTCCACTGACAATGTTAGACAGATCATTGAGGCAGAAAATTAACAAAGATATTGAGAACCTGATCTTCAACCAAGACCAGGTTGGACCAAACATATCTGAAAGACTGTTACAGAACTTTCCAACCAAAAGCAACACACAATCTCATCGTCACATGACACATACTCTAAAATAGGCCACATAATCAGACATAAAACAATCCTCAGCAAATGCAAAAGAATTGAAATCATACCAGATAAACTCTCAAACCACAGTACAATAAAAATAGAAGCCAAGAATCAAACAAACAAACACTCAAAACCATGTGATAACATGAAAATTAAATAGCATGTTTCTGAATGGCTTTTGAGTGAATAAAGCAAAAATCAAGAAGTTCTTTGAAACTAATGAGAACAAAGACACAAAAGGCCAGAATCTCTGGGACACAGCTAAGACAGTTTTAAGAGGAAAATTTATAGAACTAAAGAAGAGCTAGGTTCATCTCTACTGAAACTATTCCAAAAAACTGAGGAGGAGGGAGTTCTTCCCAACTCATTCTATGAGGCCAGCATCATCCTGATACAAAAATCTGGCAGAGACACAACAACAAAAAAAGAAAATTTCAGGCCACTATCCTTGATGAAAACCATTGCAAAAATCCTCAACAAAATTCTTGCTAACTGAATCCAGCAGTACAGCAAAAAGCTAATCCACCATGATCAAGTAGGCTTCATCCCTGTGATGCAAGGTTGGTTGAACATATATGAATCAATAATTGTGATTCATCACATAAACAGAACTACAGACAAAACCCATATGATTATCTCATAGATGCAGAAAAGGCATTCAATTAAATTTAACATCCCTTCCTGTTTAAAACTCTCAATAAACTAGGTTTTGAAGGAATAAAATTCAAAATAATAAGAGCTATCTGTGACAAACTCACAACCAATATCATACTGAATGGGGAAAAGCTGGAAGCACTCCCCTTGAAAACCAGAACAAAACAAGGATGCTCTCTCTCACCACTCCTATTCAACATAGTATTGGAAGTCTTGGCCAGAGCAACTTGGCAAGAGAAATAAATAAAAGCCATTCAAATAGGAAAAGAGGAAGTCAAATTATCCCTGTTTGCAGATGACATGATTCTATGTCTAGAAAACCCCATAGTTGCAGCCCCAAAGTTCCTAGAGCTGACAATGTCAGTGGTTTCAGTATACAAAATCAATGTAGAAAAATTACTAGCATTTATATACAAGAACAACAGCTAAGCTGAGAGCCAAATGTAAAATGCAATCCTATTCACAAATGCCACAAAAACAATAAAATACCTAGGAATACAGTTAACCAGAGAGATGAAAAATTTCTACAATGAAAATTATAAAATACTGCTCAAAGAAATCAGAGATGACACAAACAAATGGAAAAACATTCCATGTTCATGAATAGGAAGAATCAGTATTAGAATGGCCAAACTGCCCAAAGCAATTTATAGATTCAATGCTATTCCTATCAAACTACCAATGACATTCTTCAGAGAACTAGAAAAGAACTATTTCAAAATTCATATGGAATAAAAAAAGAACCTGAATAGCCAGCACAATCCTAAGCAAATAGAACAAAGCTGGAGGCATCATGTTTTCTGACTTCAAACTATACTACTGAGCTACAGTAACCAAAACAGCATGGTACTGGTACAAAAACAGACACGTACACCAATGGAACAGAATAGAGGGCCCAAGAATAAGGCTGCACACCTACAACTGTCTGATCTTTGACAAAGTGACAAAAAAATCAAAGGGGAAAATACTTCCTATTGAATAAATGGTGCTAGGATAATGAGCTAGCCATATGCAGAAGACTGAAAGTTGATCCCTTTCTTACACCATATACAAAAATCAACTCAAAATACTACAAAATACTATAAAAACCCTAGAAGACAACCTAGGCAATACCATTCTGGACATAGAAATGGGTAAATATTTCAAGATGAAGACAGCAAAAGCAATCACAACAAAAGCAAAAATTTACAAATAGGATCTATTAAACTTAAGAGCTTCTGCACAGCAAAAGAAACTATCAACAGAGTAAACATACAACCTACATGATGGAGAAAATATTTGCAAACTTTGCATTTGACAAAGGTCTAATATCCAGCATCTGTAAGTAACTTAAGGAAACTTATAAGAAAAAAACAACCCCATTCGAAAGTGAGCAAAGGACATGAACAGACATTTTTCAAAAGA
Organism: Mandrillus leucophaeus; assembly: GCF_000951045.1. Taxonomy (NCBI): domain Eukaryota; kingdom Metazoa; phylum Chordata; class Mammalia; order Primates; family Cercopithecidae; genus Mandrillus; species Mandrillus leucophaeus. The sequence continues at coordinate 30,953 of NW_012102190.1, forward strand.
AGACATACATGCCGCCAACAATAATATGAAAAAAAACCTCAATATCATTGATCACTAGAGAAATCCAAATCAAAACCACAATGAGATACCATCTTACAACAGTCAGAATGTCTTTTATTAAGAAATCAAAAAATAACAGATGCTGATGAGATTGGTGAGAGTGTAAATCAGTTCCACCATTATGGAAAGCAGAGTGGAAATTCCTCAGAGAGCTAAAAACAGAATTACCCTTTGACCCAGCAATCCTATTACTGGGTATGTACCCAAAGCAATATAAATTATTCTTCCATAAAGACACAGGCATATAAATGTTTATTACAGCACTATTCACAATAGCAAAGACATGAAATCAACCTATATGCCCACCAATGACAGATTGGATAAAGAAAATGTGGTGCATATACACCATGGAATACTAAGCAGCCTTAAGAAAGAAAAATATCATGTCTTTTGTGGGAACATGGATGGAGCTGGAGGCCATTATTCTTAGCAAACTAATGCAGGAAAAGTAAACCACATGTTCTCACTTGTAAGTGGGAGGTAAATGATGAAAACTCATGGACACAAAGAGGGGAACAACAGACAGTGGGGCCTACTTGAGGGTGGAGTGGGGGAAGAGGGAGAAAATCAGAAAAAATAACTATTGGGTACTAGGCCTAGGACATGGGTGATGAACTAATCTGTACAACAAACCCCCACGACATGAGTTTACTTAGCTAACAAATCTATGCATGTACCCCTGAACTTAAAAGTTAAAAAATAAAAATACAAACAAAATAAAATAGTAAAAAATCTAGACCATGAAAACCCACATCGAAAGAAATATGAAGTATCTCTATTAATATTAACCAAAAGGCTTCAGAGAAAAGCACATTACCAGAGTTAAAGAGAAAAATTGTATAATAATAAAGGGATTTATTCATGAAAAGAATGTAAAAATTATTAAATGTTCATATACCTAATAACAACATTTAAAGATAAAGAAAGCAAAAACTGACAGAACTAAAGGAGAAATATAGAAATTCATAGTGTTGAGAAAGTTAACCCTCCTCTCTCAATACTTAATACAAAAAGTAGATAGGCGTTTAGTAAGGATATGGAAGAAAAGTTACTATCAGAAAAGTTTATCTAATTAACCTGTATAGAACAATGCCCCCAACAACAATAGCCTACACATGCTTTGCAAATGAATATGTGATATTCATCCAGATAGAACATATATAGGTCATATATAGTTTTGGGCCATAAAACACATCTTGTTCAGTTTAAGAGGGCTGAAATAATGAAAAGTGTGTTTTATGACCAAAATTGATTTAAACTAGAAATTGATTTTATTTTTTTTATTATTTTTTTTAAAGTATAAAATATTTATTATGTATGTATATATTTACCAAAGTGCTCTTACCAATGTAAATGTGGTCAAGGACAGTTTTGAGAAAGAATATATGTCACAGAAAACACTTTGTAAAAAATTCAAATAATTTACATGTACTCTATTTTGTTCCATTGAAAACCTGAGGTAACAACCAAAAATACATAAAATAAAATCAAATATTCTAAGCAGGTATAACAGGAACAAAAAAAAAGATGGAACATAAAAAGTAGTGAGGAATAAAGCTAAATCATGTATCATAGAGACAATATGAATAGACTACTAATGTCCTCTAATCTTTCTGTCAACCAAATGTGAAAACAAAACGAAACCCTGAGCAGTTACAGAACATAGTAAATTCAGAAATAAAACAGACCAATTGATATGACAAAGGACAACTATTCTTGGCAGTACAGCCACATGAGTGCGTTTCCTGAGTGCACTCCTAGACAGGACACTACTGTCATAATAAACAAGTTCCTCAAGAACCTGACAAAGACAACATAAGTAAACTACAGATCAATATTCTTTGGGAACAGAGACAAGAAATTGTTTGACAGAATATACATTAAATCCATCAACCCAGAAAATGATAAATAGATCATTTCCAAATATGGTTTATCACCTAAATGTATGATAGATTTGACAGAAAATTGGTCAATACAATTCGTCATATTAACAGATTCAAGAAGAAATAAACACATAATATTCTTAATAAATGCAGAAAATGCAATGGACAAAATTTGAAAAAATTTGATAAAAATTATCACTTAACTAGGAACAAAAGGGAAAATTCTTTGCCTGAAGAAAAAGTTGGGGGATCTACAAAGAAATCTGGGGCTAGTATCATAAGTGATGTTGAAAGACTAAATGTTCTTTCTCCAAGACTGAGAATAGAGCAAGAATGTTTAATGTAATAACTTTGATTCAGAATTTTACTAGAGGTTCCACCCTGTGTGATAATGCAAGAAATAACAAGAAATACAAGATGATATGTGGACAAGACAGTAAGGAAGTTCATTTGACCATGTAACACAGACAAAATCTCCACTTTGTTTTTTCTCTACTAGTTCTAAAACTAATATTTTCATATTCTTCTGATAGTATCTTTTTTCTGTTCTAATCTCAGGCAAAAACTTTCAACACCACAAATACTTAGTATATTTTCCAAGAATAAGAATGTGTGTGTCGATAAGCTGTTTGGATCAAGTCCTGGTTGAAAAAAAAAAAAAAAAAAACTGAATTAGGATTTGAAGGCACAAAATGTGAAACTGTTGATTGCCAGCTATGAACTGAGTTGTATGAATAACTCCAATATGCAAGTAAGGCTCATGGAAATAACACTCTACATCAGAAAAAAGTTAAATGCCAATGTGAATTAACTATTTAAAAGGGAATACTCCGAAAGAACAATTACAAGATTCTTCAGAATATGCACAGTTGAATCTATTGTCCATGGAAAGGAAGAGACACGTTCTCAAGTGTAACTGGATGGCATAAAAAGATAGTTGAAGATGTTCCAAATTTGTAGGTATGGTGGGAAGAAGTTGAGAAAATACCCAATTGATGGCTTCTTATTTCTCGATATTCAAAGTGACATAATGTGCTGAGAGGGAAGAGACAGACGTAGCATTAAAAATTTAAAGAGCCTGGAAAAAAATTGGAATCAAGCTGCATTAAAAAGCAAAAGAGTGCATTAACCAGTGAAGTACAGGATACACACAGTCACATTTACACATATATACTCATGTATTATATATAGACAGATTTACTCACAAAAATGAAACAAAGGATACAAAGTGTTAAAAGAGGTTAAATCTGAGCAAGGAGGTAACAGGTAATTTTTAAAACTGGATATTTTCTAAAATAAAATACGTTACTTTTAATATCAGATTAAGGAAAGGTTTTGTGATGACATGGGACAGCACAAATTTAAGGGTTAGAATTAACAATATGGCTAAGCCTCAGAAGAGGAATGATCTGTTGAGGGAGTTACATGGAATGAGCATCTCCCCAACTTCTTATCCAAAGATCTTGAAAAACTTCTTAGAGCAGAATATGTAGATCACACTACCAAGCAAAGTATGATATCAATAAAATTTCTTTCCCCTCAGATCACTGCAAGCTCCGCCTCCAGGGTTCACACCATTCTCCTGCTACAGCCTCCTGAGTAGCTGGGACTACAGGCGTGCACCACCACGCCTGGCTAATTTTTTGTATTTTCAATAGAGACAGGGTTTCACCATGTTAGCCAGGATGGTCTCGATCTCCTGACCTCGTGATCCGCCTGCCTCGGCCTCCCAAAGTGCTGGGATTACAGGGTGAGCCACTGCACCTAGCCAATATCAATAAAATTTCTAAAGATAGATTATGTGTGCCTTAGCCTAATTTAACACTAGTTTACATTGTTTTTGTAAGAATTTTCACTCCTTTTGAGATGAGCGGTTTCATTCAGTGTTCAACTCATAAAATTTATGTCAGGATGCTTCCCATTCTTAGGAAATAGTTTTAGAGCTCAGAAGAAATGAGGGGTTTTTCATAAGTCATATTGCAAGGCAATGGCAGAACTGGAATCAAAATTCAACTCTTCCAGATGTTGAATTTTGTACTCAGCTGAAGGTCGTGCACACGACCTTCTTTGTGCTTCTAACATCCTTCAGAGTCTGCATTTGTTTTATATACTGCTCCATTGAGAAAGATCCCTAAACAGATGCAATATGTAAAGTATGTGAAAAAAGAAAGATTTGAAGATATACTATTGGAGTCAATCAAGCTAAAATTAGTTTTCTTCTGTTTCCAAAATTCTGATGGATTCAGAATGCTCCAAGTTCATTGATTGAGTCAGACATTAACCAGGTGAGAGACAACCATTTCTGTGTTTTAAAATACACTTTACAAGACTTAGGTTCAAATAAATTTTAAATTGTGTCAAGGCAGTGAAGACTTTCCAAACTCAGACAGAAACTAGTTTTCCAATCAGGTTCAGTGAAGATGTTAGATTTCAACGTTAAAGATAACATAAATTAAAGTAATTCTTAGTCCCATTGTTTTCAGTGACTTACTCGTGTGGCTAAATGAACCCTTCCAATAGTGATCTATCAAAGAGGATGTATTTCCAGTGTTAGCTTCTTTCATTTCCTTCAACTTAATAACATGTAAAGTATCAAATGATCTTTTCATGTCTCTGGGAAAAGAGACATGATCTGGAAATTCCTGAGAGTTACAGGATTTCACGCCCTATGGGGTAACTGCATAATTTTTTGTCCAAATAGGACATAAAAAGAGCTATGTCTCAAATTCCAGGACAAATCTTTCACAATCCAAATGCTTTCACAAATCCAAACCTTCCTCTTTTTCTAGAGGTATGAAACTTTCAAAGTAATTTGTATGAATTTATTCCTTTCTCCTACAATATATTTTGATAGATAAGATTCTCATTTTTGTAAACATCCCCTTTTCCCCAACAATAATAATTGTGCTCTTTCCCCTCTGCATTTTCTTCTCTCTTTACTTTTGAAAGCAACATATCTAACCCTCCACCTTTTCTATATTCCATATAGTTTATCTGCACTGACAAAATCCTACTGAATTTTCAGAGAAAGACTGAGAAACCACCATAGACCAGCAAACACTGGGGAGACCAGACAGCTAAATGCATTGTGGTACTTGAATTGAATTCTGGAACAGGACAAGGACATTAATGAAAAACTGTTGAAACCTGAAGTTTGGAATTTAGTTAATTGTAACGTATCCATGTCAGTTTTTAAAATGTACCATGATAATACAATACATTAACAATGGAGAAAACTAGATACATTAGTTTACAAGGGTTGCCCTAACAAACTACCATGCACTGGCTGGTTTAAATAACAGAAATTTACTTTCTTACAATTCTGGAGGCTTTAAATGCAAGATAAAGGTGTTTGCACATTTGGTTGCTTCTGAGGCCTCATTCCTTGGCTTGCACATGGCTGACTTCTTACTGTGTCCTCACAGGGTTGTCCCTCTGTCTGTGTATCTGTGACCTTGTTTTCTTTTTATAAGGACACCAGTCATATTGGATTAAGGCCCACCTTTATAACCTCATTTTTCTCCAAAAAAGTCACATTCTGAGGTACTACAGTTAAGATTTCAACATATAAATTTGAGGAGACATAAATAAGCCCATAACACAGGATGAAGAGTATACTATGACTCCAACTTTTTGCAACTTTTCTATAAATTTTTAAATTATTTTAAGATTTTTTTTTAATTTAAAACGATTCTACTAGTTTTTATGAAATGACATTTTTTTCTTTATTGGTAAGAATGAAACCATATTCAAATTTAAAACAAAGAGCGCTAAGACCATCTTCTTTATATCTGTATTTCTTTACCTTAATTCTCCTTCAACGACCTTCAAAATGGCTGTTACACTATTTGTTTATGTGACGTATTAAAAATGTAACTGTGTCCCATATGCTTCTGGACACATAGAAAGAGTATCCCTACCTGTAAATAACCAATGAAGGACTCTGTAAGATACTCAACTTAGATTACCTGAAACTAAACTAACCCTTTCACAACTGTTACATTTTTGTAATCTTGGACAAGCCATAATTGATCTTTATTTCCACTGACTTCTATTTCTAAGCTCAATAACTACTATTTCTACTCTAAACTGATTAAAACTACAAGGAGATACAGAAAATGGGCAGTATTAATAATAGTATTAATGATCAGTATTAATAATATAAATATTAGTCTTTTAATCACCATTTCTTAATTCAGCTTACTAGACATAGAAGTTTCTAAAGATCTCTTCATTGTGTTTGATTATGCTTTCTTTACAAAGAAAAGACTGAATAAAATGATCTGAGACAAGACTTGGGACAATTTCCATTTTATCTCTTTGCTTGTAGAAGGATAACTATAAAAGACTGTGCAATAATGTCTTCAACGCACTTCACTACACATCTTCTCTTCATAGGTCCGTGAAGGGGAATCAAGTGACCCTTAGAATTCCCAGGTCTCTGAGAGTATAGGAGTAATAGGAGAAATCCCTCTATCTACTCTTCTTTCTAGAATAAGAATCATACTCCAACAAACCTCTCGCAAAAGAGGTCAAGAATTTCCCATTATGATTCACTTAGCTTTCCTTAATAGTATAACCCAATACCCCTTCAAAACCCAAGTTTCTTCCAGGGCTTAACAAGCCAAAAGAGGAAAAGAAACTAAGAAAGGCTATTAATGTTAAGACATGTCATTTGCAATGGGATCTCAAATTGCTGTTGGAAGCTGAGAGCTGCAGGAATTTTCTTAAAAGTTTTGGAACTACTCCCAGGTGACTTTTTGGTTTTATTTTTTACTTTTTAACAAGACTGTTATATTTTTTTTAAATTTCTAAATGCCTTTGTTGCTGTCGCTCTCCAAGCTCAAGTTAAAATCTGCTCCACTTAGGTATCCAGGCCCATTAGACCTGAGAATGTTTTTTTATTGCCCTTTCTTGTGGATAATGTGATACCCCAGAGTCTCTGTGCACCTTATTCTGTTCATCTTCTTATATGTGCTGATTAGTATCATGTTTACATTCTTGAATTTGAATCATAGCTTCGTCAATTTCCGGTTCTATGTGCTTACACTATTTTCTTAACATTTATGAGTCTATTTCAATGTCTACCAAATAGGAATAATTACATCTGCTATATAAGGTGTTAATGAAAATTACTTTACATAAGTGATACCAATACCTGGAACATAGGAAATACTCACTAAATGGAAGCTATTTTATTTATTATGATGCAGTTGCTACAGTTTGAATTATAATAAGCACATCTTTTCCTAAGCAGGCACATCTATGGCAAGGGAAGAGTTCCAGGCTTGGAGAAGAGTATTAATGGTTTGTATATTATCAATTTTTCTCGTGTAGCTCCAATATGTAGTGCACAAAGACACATAGACTACACCACATTGGCTCCTTATTTTATGTTTTTTGGAACTGTTTTCTTCTTTTCGAAGAAATCTGTTGGGAATAATCTAGGATATGTAGCATTTATTTATTTAGAATTCTAAGGTCTCAACTTGGCTCTGGATTTGTTAATTACATAAACAGTAGCTATGGCTTTAGATTTCCAAAACCAAAAACATGGCTTTACTCATAGAAGATGAAATAATTATACATATGTAACAAACCTGCACATTATGCACATGTACCCTAGAACTTAAAGTAAAATAATAAAAAAAAGATGAAATAATTTATTCATCTCATGTATTTATTCATATGTTTACTTTGTCCTCATATATGCCAGGCAGTATCCAAGACCCTGGAGATACAACAGGGACCAAGACAGACAAAATCCCAGCCTTCATGTGGATCATATTCTAAAGGGATCATGCTCACAGGACTATGAAGGAAATAGAAAGAGGTTATTACCTTGCTGGAGGGTTGGATCTAAGGAAACCAATAAGACTGGTTATCTCTTGGAGAGTATATGAGATCTGAGTGAAAACTAAATCTTTATGTTGAATTTCAAAAAACAAAAACAAAACAAATAAAGAGCAAGCGGGACCTTACCATAAAGAAAATATGTCAGTTCGTTGGGTTGAGGTAAAGAAACAACTCAGTAAAATTACAATTCCAAAGGCAAAGAACTTAAAAGTCCTGAGAGAGGAACAGAGCATATTCAAGAGTCACATTTGCCCAGGAAATCCGGTAGGAATTTGAATGGTTTGAAAAATTTGTTTCAGTCTTACCATTAAAAAGAGAAATGGTGAACAGGGGGAAAATAAAACCAAAAGTAAAAATAGTGATTCAGTCAGAGGAAAAAAAAGATTTCCTTAGAAGAATGACTACAATGTTGACAGCTGGCCACACAAATGAAATGGAAAACAGAATGCATTAGAAAAGAGAGTGAGACAGGAAAAATTTAACTATTAACAGACTCGGGTTAAAACAGAGGAAAACAGGCATCTTTTCATAGAGCAGCCTGATAGGACTTCATCAAAGGCAGGTCCAGAATCTCACTGAGAAGCAATGTTTTAAAATCACTGATATTCTACAGTAAGAGTAATCAGAGAAATATCCCTTAAAGATTTTGACAGTAAAACCAATGGTTCCAAAAATTCTGAGTGAATTTGAAAGGGACGCATAGAAGTTTACTGAAAACAATATAGAAAGATATTCTCTATTACCTGTATAGGTGGCTGCAATACTTACCATGTCTTAAGGGAATGTGCCTAGCAATAGATGGAATGACCTTGGGAGAAATTACAATTTAGATGATGCATGTTTGCCTGAAAGCCATAGAGGACAATGACTCAGCTGACCCAAGCCTGAAATGGATGTAAACCTGATGGAATGGTACCTCTCTGCAGGTGAAATTATATAATTCCAGGAGATAGAATTGAACAAGATTTAGTTGAACAACAGATGTCCTTGGTAGACTTAGAACTTTCTCACCATAGGACGACACAGAGTATCCTTTGGTAGCAAAATCTAGAAGAGTATGTTGAAAAGATGAAGGTCTGGACCAAAAATTAAGGGAAATTTAAAAACTTACACTAAAATCCATGAAATAATGCTGGGTTTGCATTTTGTGGGAAAAAAATTGTCTGATTTTGAAAACATGAAATCATTAGAAGCTCAAATGAGCCCTGTTGAAGGAACAGAACAAAGAGAAATGAAATTATAGACATATCCTACTATTAATGACAAAAGTACGTCAAAAGACTAGAGAATTTATATTTGTCCATAAGAGTGACATTGTGTTGAGTAGAGGTTTTGGTCCTCATTAGGCCAGTAGAGCCACAAGTTTCATTAACATTAACAGCAGCTACAATTCAGGCATCTGCAGAAAGTGATTCTCTAGTTGAAACAAATGTGGGGTTGAAGGAGAAAACATTCAGAGGAGACAGATTTTACCCACCTTGTTGATTCCAAAGCAAGAAGTGATAGAAGCTGCTAGTAGAGCCTGAAGTGAATGTGTCTGCTCAACAGACAGGGTACAGTAAGTACCCTCAATCTTGGCTATATGTTAGACTCACCTAGATAGTTATTAAAAATGCCCAAATCATGCTGCAGATCCTCTCCAAGACAGAGATGCTCATCAGTAATTTAAAGCTCCCCAGGTGATTAAAATATACTGTCAAAATTGAGAATCCCTTTAGCAGAGGCTATGTCATTTGCGACTAGAGGTCATGTTCAGTGCAGCCCTGAATGCTAGAAAACGTGAGCCAAAGTGTACTGGCAACTAAGTGGTTTCATATATAAGGGATGGGAGAGAAAGCAACTTCTTTTAAAGCCTACGGACTGGAACAAGTCAAGCTTTGCAAGAAGACAGTGGAGTCTTAAATACTTCTTCCTGAGAGAGACGAGATAGTATGCATAGGGTGGCTTCTCCTCCAAGAAAATGTGCCAAAATTATTCTCTCACTGAACAATTTGTCCAAACTGAGTCTAAATTCACAGGCCATGAATTCCAGACAACTGGCATAAGATAGCATCCAAGAGTGAAAGCAAGATTGTCTCCACTCACCCTCATTCATTGGCGTAGCACACGATTTCTACTATGGTCCTTGTCAACACTAAGTTCTGGATTCTCGAAACATAATTTTGGCTGGGATAACTGCTTTTAAGATGAAAATTTGCTTTTAAAAATTTTGTGGCAGTAGGTCAATGCACGATAACACTGTATCTTTTTAAAAAATTGCCCCTGAACTGTGTAAAAAGTGAGACAAATCAGAGATTTGGTGTAAAATTAACAAAACTTTGAGTTTTGAAAGGACCATATGCAATTCACAGAGAACGAGGCATGGATGAAAGTATAAGTAAAAAATTACAGAGTATAAAATTTTATATAAATTATTTGTAATAATAAGATAATTTGATTTTGAATTTAAATTCCTTTGACTTCAAAACTTGCAAAATCATTAAATTGAGGACTTTAATTTCTCCTCAGGAAATCCACAGTGATGGGAATTTATATTAAAATTTGCTTTATTTATCTGTTGTTGGCATTTTATTATTGCAATATTTTAATGAATTTATTTTATCTTGTTTCAGAACCTGTGGTAGTCTAGTTGAATAATGTTAGATATAATGCAAGATGGAAAATAAAGTAGTGAGTACTGGGTTTTCGGCCTTGGTTGGAGCTTAGAGGCTGATTTAATGAATGCACACTTTGGACCTGTTTTAGAATCCTCTGGAGAAAAATTGTGTCATCTAGCAATTGTTCCAGGAGGATATCTAGTAAAATGGTAATTTATTTGGGGAACTAAGTCTAATGAAGATAAGAGTCTGACTTTCTTATCTCCAGATAGTCTCACTCTTAGTTAAGCAAAGCTTTAGTGATTAAGTCAGTGGATTAAAAGAATAAAAAGCTGCTTCTCACTCTTTAGAACCTCCAAAGTTTTCATCCATTCATTGAGTTCCACTGGCAATAGCAATGCCCTCTCACCCTGTCACTCACAGATCTCCTGGGGATAGGAAAGAACTTTATAAAACTCTTGTTTTTAGGGGGAAAGTCTGATATATGTGACCCATACTCTCTTTCCTACCTGTGTGTGAATAAAGGCTTCTAGTCCAGTTATGCCTGGATGGAGCGCAGCAATCTGTCTAAGTCTTGGTTTAGAATTGCAAAATTATCTACATTATCTTCTCCATTATCTGCTTAATAAAGGTGACCTCTTATACACATCTAGATGTGTATAAGAGACAGGTTCTCTGCTGAGGTCCAAAAAGGTGACATTTTGACTTTTGTTTATCTCATTCTTTTTTTTTTTTGGTCCCATTTATCAATTGTTTCATAACAAGAGTACAATAGAAGAGTTCTAGTTAGTAAGTAGCCAAATCAAATACCCCCAAAAGTTATAACCTATGAAACTCATTGCCTTATCATTTAGTCAAATATTTTTTTATTGAGATCTGTAGAGTATTGTTTATAAGATCATTGGAACATGGATATCCAATATGACAAGTATATAAATTTATATAAAATATAAATAAGTTGATACCAGGTGAAGATGACAGCTGAGCTATGATCTCATACAACAAAATGATAAACTTTCCATCTGTGTGGCTATCTTAACACTTACAGCAAGGATTCTACCATTTATGCTTTTCTTTATGGTCAGAATAAAGCTAAAAGATAATGATATCAAAAATAAGTCCATCAAACACTATGCAATTTTATTAATCATCAGAGAAGGGCAAGTTACAATCACAGTGCAAATTTCACTTTTGCTAAGATAAAAGTAACAGGAATCAGATCTACCCTTATGCCTGAAACAATCAAAAAACTGAACATGGGAGTGGGGGTATCACAGAAGGGAGAAACTACAAAGGGGCATGAGAAAACGTTTTTGGGATGATGAATACATTTATCATTTTACCTTGATTGGGGTAATGGTTTCAAGGATGTATATACACTACCTATGTCAAAATTTAACAAATGGTGTGTTTTCTGTGCAGATTATTTTAAATCAGTTATATCTTAATAAAAGTGTTACACACACACAATGTAATACCACTACACACACAGAATAGTTAAATGAAAAAGTTAGTGATATAAAATGTTGCCTCAAATGTGAAAGAAACAAAACTCCCATATACCACTAGTAGCAGTGTAATTTGATATAATTACATTAGATAACTGATCGGCAAAACATATATATATATATTTGTAATGGGGAAGCCCCATGTTTAGCTGTTTGGTAATAAAAGAGAAAATGTTTAAGAACCCATGGATATCAGAGTATTTTTACCTAACATGTACCTGACATGTTAGGTCAAGCAGCAATTTGCTATTGAAAATTCTACATTGAATTGACTTCTGACACTACTATTTTATTTTAAGGTCATAAATAAGAGAAGGATTGATAATAAATAGAGTCATTTATTATTCTATACCCTGAAGTGAACACGAGATGGATTTCCAAAATTCTGATGCCACTTCTACAGCTTATTAGGTTCCCACAATGCCTCTGATGGTATCATCATTTTATTTTTTTGTATAGTAAATGTATATCTTTAATAGAAAGTCTTCTACCTCACTTAGTATTCAAGCAAAAAAAACTTTAAAAAGTCATTTACTGAAATATTTAAAACGTATAAAAGAAAAAAGAATTATGGGATAAATCTCTACATATCAGTTCCCCAATTTCAACAATTATTACCTCATGGCCACTTTTGGTTCATCTATGATTCCACTCACTTCCCAAATACTCTATTACATTGAAGCAAATTTCAAAATGTGTATCACTGATCTATAAGTATCCCACTGTATATTTCTAAAAAATAAACATTTTTGCTCCTCATGTTATAATAATTAACATTTAAAAATATAGGTATATTTGTATGAGATAACATATACAGATATTAAGTATATACAGTGAGTTTTACAATGGCATATACCTAAGCAAATTAATACAGGAACAGAAAACCAAATACCACATGTTCTCACTTATAAGTGAGAAAGAAATGATGGGCTAAGCCGCAATTTGGGGTCTCACGTGCTCTGCATTATTTCTTCTTTCTAATCCTACTTTAGCTTCATTTTTTTTTTCATACAAATTGGAGAAATGGATAGGCAGGTAGCTCTGTTATGCCAGGCAAATTATTATCATGTTTAGAAGATTTTCTAGATTCTAATCTCTCCCACCTGCTCCTACTGTTGCCAGTGGCTTGGCTACCTTCTCAAACTGAAAGTTTTAGGTTTCTTGCCTGCCTTCTCCACCATCTCTCTGCAACCAGATCCAATTTTTGTTCCAGAAGCTACTGCAGCTCGCTGCTCAGCTGTACAGGACTCTATTCTCTGGAAATTAGTTTCTCAAGGCTTTCTTGCATCCATAAATATTCAAAGGTTACAAAAATATGTATGATGTTTATACTACCCATATTTTACTTGGTGTTATCTGAGTGAAGGTTTTCTATATCTTCTCAGATACTACATTGGAAGCAGAAATCCTTTGCGGATCTAGTTTACTGCTGGAGGGAAAAATTAACTTTGTTGCTTCCCTAGGAGATGGTATAAAGATCTGACATGATTATCATCTTATAGAGAGTTCCTCAAGCTCAGGAAGAGACTTTTGATATTTTGGGCTACATAATTTTTTTTCCTGGCGATGGTATGGGAATGGTGGAAGGGTCTGATATATTGTAGAATGTATAGAAGCATCCCTGGCCTCCACCCACCAGAGGCCAGGAGCAAGTTCTCTACACCATTTTGGCAAACGAAAAATGTCTCCAGACATTGTCATGAACAATCTTGGCATATAACTGCCCAGTTCCTTTCTAAAGAAACTATATTTTATTTTCCTTATACATGATTTGGCAAAAGGTATAAGGTACATGACTTCATTAGTCAAAATGAGGGGAAAATAGTTTGAACTCATTTAGAAGACTGGTTTTAATTTTAAAGGTTATGCCTTTTGTTTATAAAAGACATAAATTTCTAAATTTTATCAAAGACAGCTCAGCTTTAAAGCAGCCATTCAAATGATTTCTTAATAGCGGGCTACAAGACAGAGCTAGAAAACTTTGTGGTATCTCTACTCAAACAAATACCTAAGGCCCCTGAGAGCCCTCACAGCAAGTCTGCACAGCTTGGCAAAGGAGTCAGGCTGAGGTCATACCATGCAGCATATGTATGTAATCCTGTAGTCACTAGGATGGTTTCAATGACCGGAATGAAGAGAAGAGCCTTGGCCAAACGTGTCCCAAATGCCCTTCTTATCCCTGGCATAGAATTTGTTTTTTAAATGCCAAAACTCATGGAGGATGGATTTCTTTATATCTTTAGTTTGGAATCCATCTGTCACTTTTCACTATCTCCAATTTTTTATTATTAGAACAGATTTACATAGTAGCATTATCTGTTTTCATTCAAACACTGGGCTAAGCAATCTGGTCTGAAAACAAGGTCACCCCTGACTATTGCTAGAGGCCACTTTCAATTCTGGCAGAATAAAAAAAATTAAGTATAGATTCTGCAACTTTAATATGAAAAGGCTCTAGTTAAATACTGCAATACTTGAGAACAGTTATAGTTTTTGTTGCTTTTTGAAAAAAAATTCACAATAAGGAGAACAAATAGCATTCTTTAGCAAATCCACTTGAGTCTTATGATATTATGAGATGTTTTGTTCATCCTTAGCTTTTATTTTTCTCCTAATTTAGCGGGGTTTTGTGTGTGTGTGTGTGGGGGGGTGTGTATGTGTGACTGCTATAATTGTACTTGGGGCTTCTTATCCATTGAGTCAATCAAGCTCTAGTTACCACAAAAAAGAAAACTCTTAATAGCCAATCGCTATCAGTGGTTGATTCACATCAATGAATGTTTCAGATGTTTAATCCTGAAGAGATACTTCAAGAGTAATTTCAACCATGCAGTTGATTTCAGTTGGTATAAAAATACTTTTAAACTCTCAGGTCTAAGGCAACATTTAGAAATGAATGTGCTTTAAATGATTTTTTGTCGTTGGAGCAGAGGGAGGAACATTTTCATGCTGACACCCAATGTATACATATGCTAACTGAAAATCACAAAAAGTAAAACTGAGAGTTGCCAAAGAAAGTGAAAATTTGGGGAGGATACGATTCAGTAGTAATAATACAGTAATGTTATCAGCTGTAGATAATTGTGCTAATGGTCCTTTCTCTTTTACATCACAAAATTCCAGAGTGTAGAAGTCTGTGGAGCTTCTTCAGACTCACAGAACCACATTTCTTCAATACCAGCATATTCTACCCACTCTTCTGTTATTATAAACTCTCCAGGATCCACCTAAGGACAAATCTCCAACTGTGTACCAGATTCCCTCTCTTCTGCTTATGCAAAAAGATCATGCCAACAATACTCTGCTCTATGTAGAGCAGTGGTCCCAACTTTGTGGCACCAGGGACCAGTTTCATGGAAGATAAAATTTTTCCACAGACCAGCAGGTGGAGGGGGATGGTATCAGATGAAACTTTCACCTCAGATCATCAGGCATTAGTTAGATCCTCATAATGAGCACACAACGTAGATCCCTCACATGCAATGTTCACAGAGGGTTTGCACTCCTATGAGAATCTAGTGCCACCATTGATCTGACAGGATGTGGAGCTCAGGTGGTAACACTCGCTTGCCCGCTGCTCACCTCCTGCTGTGCAATCTGGTTCCTAACAGTCACAGATCAGTACTGGTCCACAGCCAGGGATCTGGGGACCCCTGCTGCAGAGTAGCAATCTTCTGAGTGATTCTCATCACATACAAAACTTGCTATTATTTATCTCCCATTAAACTAAATAAAATAACTTCAAAATCTTTTCTGACCCCAATTTCAGGCAGGTACTAGTCTATCCTTCCTATGCTCCTTTGCAGCTAAAATCCATGAAAGTATTATTTTATCACCATTCTCTCCAATTGCTCTCCTTCCATTCTCTCCTCAATCTATACCAATCAGAATTTCATCCCCATCACTGTACTGAAACTGTTGTAAAGGTCAGTAATGGCTTCTAACATTCAACGCTCAGCGCTCATCTTACTTGACCTATTAGCAACATTTCACATAGAAGATCATGTTTTCCTTCATATACGTTCCTCATTTGCCTCCAGGACAGCATACTCCCTGTTTTCTTCCAACAGTATTGGTCATTCAGCCTCAGTGTCTGAAGTAGGTGACATTAGCCTCATATATTCAACTGCCTCATGTACATTTCTTTACCAAAAAATCTTTACAATGCCCTCTCCCTATGCATATAGCATATTTCCCTATTTTATGAGTCGGGGTTAAATGGTGTCACTGGCTTTGGCTAGTGAGACATTAGCAAATGTTTTTTAAGTAGGGGCTTAAAAAAGCCATGGCTATCAAAAGACATGACTGGCTTTGCCTATTGGTTTCAGAAGAACACCTATATGCCAAACAAACACCTATTTATGTTCCCTGAGAGTCCTCCCAGCAAGTCTGCACACCCAGGAAAAGGAGGTGCACTGAGGCCATACCATGCAGCATACGTATGTAAGCCTGTACTTATTAGGCTAGTTTCAATGACCAGAATGAAAAAAAGGGCCTTAACCAAAGGTGTCCCAAATAGCCTTACATGAGAAGCAGAGCTGCTGTATATAAGCTGCCTTTGCTCAGCCTTTACTAAAACAAAGCTTCCAACCAGCCTGTAGACACATGAGAGCCCAGCCAAGATCAGCTGAACCCAGCCTATGGCAGTTAACTCTCAGGCAACCTACAGACTTATAAGCAATGTAACAGTTATACACACCACACACTTTTAAATTTAATCTGAATTATTAACATCATATAGCACTTTCTTAAGTCTAGACCATCAACAAAACAGTAAATCAAGACTTCATAGCATTTGCTGATATCTGATATCTGTGGTGTAAATACTACTACCTTGACCATTTTCAAATACTCTCACCATTTTTAATTTCAAGCTACAAAGACATCATGATACTGTGTTGGGAAGAAATGTGCAGCAGTATACCATTCTATGGTATCTTCTACATAGAGATACGATAAATATAAATGACCTCAAGGGCATAGATAGTCATAAAGTGTAATAAACTAATTGGAAAAAGATAAGTTGGATATTTTATTACTTCTGTTTTCAATACAATTTAATTTCATGTTTATATAGTTTATTTTCAAATTATGGTTTTGTTGAACAACTGACTTGCAAATTTTCTGAAAATTAACAATTGACCCTCCTGATCCAGTGGAGACTGGTGACAGCACACCAACATAGGTACATACATGCCAGCCTCTCCTTAGGGTTTACTCCCTCCACCTTGAAAGGGAAGAGCAGAAGTCTAGGAATGTTTCTTGCCTCTCTTGATCTCTCTTCTAAAAGCTTTCACTTTCAGTGTTCTTGAAAGTAGCAGGACAAAACTATTTAAAATATTTTGGAGTTCAGTAAACTAATTGGGATTATTTAGTTTTGTGTGTGTGCGTGTGTGTGTGTGTGTGTGTGTTTGCATTTTGGTTTAGTTTTTATTTCAAGGTTGATGTTCATTGCTCTAGGTTTTCAAAAAGCTTCTCTGTATCAGATCATTTGAGAATCAAAATGGGTCAGAAAGTTCATTTTATCCTTCCTCTAGTCTCCAAGCAACACTTCATTAAAGAAATAATAGAGAGTTAGGTCACTAATTTGACTTTACAACTCAACATTTTCCCAGAGTGTCTGCGTGTATTTTTTTTAAATAAATGTTTTCCCTACCCCTTTTCAATTTTCTAAAGAAAAACAGCATTAAAAGGTTGAAATAGAAGTTTCTGCTGCATGGCTTCCCACCGGAGTGCCTCTCAGATGTGATAATAGTAGCATAATAAAAGGCTCTTTTCCTGTTCCATTATTTCGGGGTTCAGGTCTCCATTTTTCCTTCCATAACATCAATGGAAATGACATAATAGAAGTATCTGCTATATCAGAAGTTTTCATAGGCATGATATTGACCCTGATGCTCTTTCACAGAACACATACTAAATGGAACCATTATGGTTATTCTCAAAATGGATTGTCAATGTAATTGCCATTGTAGAAAAGTGTTATGAACATTTACTGCTTCTTTGACAGCAGATCCTTTTCAAACATGAATATCTTGGCAATTAAAATCACAAACATAATCATAGCAACAAAGGCCCTGTCTTCAACTCTCATCTTAAAAAAATGATCCTAGCTGCCCCTCCATTTAAATGGAATAAAATGGTTTCACAATTTAGATTCAGATTTGATGTGAATTGAACAACGCAATTAATCAGGATCTTTAGTCACATAATTATCTTTCATCTGAGTAAATCATTTTATGCATCAGTTTACATTCACTGAATTAAATAGTTCAAAATAAACAGTTATCATACAGAATAGTTCTATGGCACTTTAAGAGCAAATAAATCAGATTTGTATACAGTAATTGGGAAAAAATGTACACACACACATATATACCACACACTCCACCATTCAACAAACTTAAGAGAAATCACAGGTAGTACTTTTATTTCCCTTACCGCTTTGGTAGTATATTGTGCCAAAAGAACAGTTGACATATTTAGGCCAAATTTTAATCAAGTTAAAATTGTGTGAATGCCAGGAATTTTCAGGCTGATTTGAGAGAAAATAGGTGAATCATAAATCCTGCCCAGATAGAATCTGAAAAGAGCCCAAGAGGTGACTTGAAAAGAGAGGGCCTGCAGTGTCATATGTGTTCTGAGCTCAAGCATTAGAGGGATTGGTGGTCATTTGGCATTTAGTTGACAAAAATTGTACATTCTCACCAACTTGGGAGACCATTGCAAGAGATAAGCCAAGGAAAAAAAAATTATTGAAGGGGTGGCGCAAAGTGGAGAATAAAAAGCATGACATATACACTGTCAGGACATTCTCAACAATTAATTTATAGAAAAAGCCAGTCAGAAAGACTTTCAGAGAACTGAGGGTATAGACATCTATCAGATCAAATATATTGAAGCAAGAATACTCTTAAAATGACTCCATCCAAAGGAAAAGAATATACACGTTACAAACATTCTTCTCAAATCCAGGGCTAGAAATCAATAAAGTCACCCAAATTGGAAGGGTAGGCTTTCCTAGGCATCAGATAGAAGCTCAGCTTCTTCCTTGATCTCACTGTTTCATAGACCAGATAATACTAATTAGCATCAAAGACTAGATACAACCTCGATTCATTTTTTTCTTAAAACATTTTAATGACATTTAATGTAATATATAGGCAAGAAGTTACAGGGAGTCCAAGACAAGCATATTTTCAAGCTATGGAACTGCTTTCAAAGAATATCTAATTGTGCAATTTTCAACTAACAAGCCAAAAGTAAGATTAGCAAAAGAAGCCTGAATAATCAGTCCCCATGTACACGAAATTTTCTTTCCACATTATAAAAGAATATTTTCTGCTTAGACATTGTAGAGGAAAGATTTGTATAATGTGGTTTTGCAAATTTCCAGACTGTTGTCTAATTCTAAGTTTCAATGTTTCCAGCAAATTATAAAATTAGACAAAGTTTTAAAATTTCCCTTTATAATAACATGAATATAAGAAGCTTCTCTGAATTCTATCCCTAAGTAAAGTCTGGACCAAAATCTTCATTCTTGCTGCTTATTAAATGTTCTTTAACCATAGCATGTTTCCACGCTCCTGTGGAAATAGTGAGTAAATAACAAATTTACTTTTGTCCCTTACCTCTCCCACCCCCAAGCACTACCTGTTCAGGGGTCTGAGTAAACGGCTTATATAACTCTTAGCCTTATGAATCCATTGCTGCTAATCTATCTTCACCTCCTCTCTTCCCATGTGAAGGGGGTACTTTGCCAGATGATGGCAGCACTGTCACAGGGGAGTACTTTCCAAATTGTTTTGAAGTGACATAATAAATTAGAGTCCTTGTATTATAAGGAAGAGTGTGGGTTTGAATTCCAGGTCTGAAACTTGCTGGTTTTGCAAGCTTCTGTTTATGCATCATATACACTGTGCTTTTCTTTTCTCATCTGTAAAATAGACATGATAATGATCTAACTCACAGGATTGTTATGATGGTAAAATAATACATTAAAAAACAATTATGACACTAGTACGTAGCAATTATTCAACAGGTGTTATCTATTATGCATCTGTAATTAAATACTAAGTAAAGCTATTTTGAATTTTAGCTAAATTTTGGATTACTCAACAACCCTCAATATGTGTGAAAGGCAAAAACAAGCAGATAAACAAAAACATGATTTACAAGTACAGCTCATTACAAAGAAATGAGTTGAAAAACAATGTATTCTAATGCTTTATTTCTGAAACTTTCCTGGGGCCTATGCCAAACCTACTAAATCAGAGTCTTCAGGATGAATAGTTAACATATGTAAAGCATATAAATTGTTATCTGTTACATCAAAAAGAATTTGTCTGTTATATAAATTGTTATATAATTTATACCTATACTTGCCATAACAGATAAATTGTTTTTGATATAACAATTTATATAGCAGATATATAAAGATTCTTCTTGTTATCGTATATATCACAATTCTTCTTGTTATATGAAGATTCTTCTTGTTATATTAAAAATAATGTATTTGTTACATAAACTGTTATATCAATAAAAATTTATCAGTTATATCAAGTACAGGTAGGGCTCATTTGACTTCTTGAGTTTAGGTTCACATTTTGGTCCTTAGGCAATGGTTTTAATATTGCTTCCAATAGAAAGGACCTGAGGATAGGTTTAAAATAAAACAAAACAAACTGCAATTGCCCAGCACTCACCGTAAGGACTCTGATTTGGTAATTTGAAAGGAAAGATAGGAATTGTTATTAAAAACAAACAAACAACCTCCAACGTGATTTTGATATGTAGACAGACTTGAAAAACAGTGACTTGGTACCAACAGCTTGTTTTATAAGAACCCTTGAGGTGGTAGTTTTCATAGACTCAAAAGATGTTGGAGAAAGAAAATTTAGATTGTCTACAGGCATAGCTTCAACATTTTTAGTGGTAGAGTCTTTCCTCCAGAATAATTCTTAAGCAGATGTACAATAGATCTAAATAGTTAAACATACAGTGACTCTGGTGAGTAGCATTGTGGATGGGTCCCCAAACACCTCCATGAAACATCCAAGATTCCCAGTCATATAATTTGGAAATAATTTTAGAGCTGAGAAAACTAAGGCTCAAGAAGTCAAAGTCACTTTTTCAAGTTCACAGCTGAGTGTCTGCTGAACCATGATTAGAACCTTTCCTGTACATAATCCTGCTTACTTTTAAAATCTGAGAGTGGTCTATATTACACCTAGACAGTTAAAAAATAAAAGGAAGCTGATCCATTATTTGTGACAGTGAAGCAAAAAATGAAGATGCATTATATTTAACAAATGTTTCTCTTTTTTCTTCCCATTATTTTTCTTCTTTACTATATCTTTGTCTTGTCTCTTAGAAAAACAAGTAATTTTCCCTTTCCTTCCTTTACATAACACAGCTTTAACAACATACTTAATCCAGAGAGTAAAGATTAAACAATGAGCAATGATGTGAAGATTCTCTAGTGAGAAGTAAAGTTTAGATGTCTTCTTCCTTCTCTCCTAGGATACTAAATGTAAATATATACAGTTCCAGTAAAATTTGACTCTAAAGCCAAAGAGTCTGTAGGAGGTGCTGTCACATTGGAGCAGTGATCAGATAAGTGCTCTAAAGGATCACACCACTGAGATGTGCTAAAGAGCAATGCGCAAGAGGGAAGAGTAGTTTAATATTAGGAGATAGAGAGGGTTAATGATGCAAAGTCTTGACTAGTGGAATGATTATGTTTCAAGAGTTATTTTAAAAACATCTTTTGCTCATTGTAAAGGTAAATAATTTTAAAAGAACAGGAAACATAAAATATCAAAAATCAGCAATCCCAGAAACTCAAGCTATATATCCCCAGATGAGAAAATATGCTTAAGCAGAGCATAAACGTCAGGAAAGCAATAAGTCTAGGAGCAGGGAACAGAAATGAGAACACGTATTATATCGAGTCATATAAGATAATGACCAAAAACGAGATTTAAGGGGGCTGTAGAAAAATCCTTAAAGCTATGAGTCCAGTATATGGCCATCATTAAAATCGGAAGTGAGAACAAAAGCAAATACTGGGATAGGACATGTCCACTCAAAAAAGGAAAATACAAAAACAAATCAAACCAAGCATTATCCTTTAGGGTATTTTATTTTGTTTTTGCTACGCTGGCCTTGCCTGAAGTGCTTGCAGTGTTTAAAGATGGAAAGTGCTGAAAGAGACTTGATGGACTGTAAAAAAGTGACTCTAGGGCTCTGTTAAGGATACATGTATTTGAGAAGACACTTCTGAAATGTCTGACCTCATTTGATTATGGATATATGCATATGGAGAGGAGAGAGACAGAGACACAGAGATGATAGATAGATAGATAGATAGAAAGATAGATAGATAGATAGATAGATAGATAGATAGATAGATAGATAGACAGACAGACAGA
>NW_012102190.1:57535-58002 GCF_000951045.1 Mandrillus leucophaeus
ACCCGGGCTACCGGTGCGCGCTTGCGATCCGGGCTGTTGGAGCGCGGTCGCGATCCGAGCAGCTGACTCGGACCCAGGCTTCAGGAGCGCTTGCGATCTGTGCTGCCGGAGCGTGGTTGCGATCTGAGCAGCTGATTCTGACCCGGGCTACCGGTGCGCGCTTGCGACTAAATATTATTAATAAGCCAGATTTCCTTTACAGGGATTCTAACCCATATTCCTTTACAGGAAGAGACTACAAATTAATACAGGATAGGTAATACCCAGAGCACTCCCCTATCTCTCCTTACAAATAATTTCAAAGATGTAAGAGCAAGGGGCCATGATCTTAGTTTGGAAATCAGGAAGGGAAAGCTAATTACTCTGTGCCGCTCCGAATGGCCTGCCTTTGATGTGAGGTGGCCACCCGAAGGGACGTTCCGACTTGCTGTCATCACTAGGGTAAAGTCCAAGATTTTCCTACCTGG
>NW_012102190.1:61092-63299 GCF_000951045.1 Mandrillus leucophaeus
TTTTGAGACAGAGTTTCATTCTTGTTGCCCAGGCTGAAGTGCAATGGTGTGATCTTGGCTCACTGCAACCTCCACTTCCCAGGTTCAAGCAATTCTCCTGCCTCAGCCTCCCGAGTAGCTGGGATTACAAGCATATGCCACCACGCTTGGATTATTTTGTATTTTTAGTAGAGACAGGGTTTCTCCATGATGGTCGGGCTGGTCTCAAACTCCCGATCTCAGGTGATCCGCCCATCTCAGCCTCCCAAAGTGCTAGGATTACAGGCGTGAGCCACTGCCCCTGGCCTTTTTTTTTTTTTTTTTTTTTTTTTATTTTCAATAGAGATGGGGCTTCACCATGTTGGCCAGGCTGGTCTCGAACTTCTGACTTCAGGTGACCCACCCGCCTCGGCCTCCCAAACTGCTGGGATTACAGGCGTGAGCCACTGCATCGGCCTGTAAAGCTTTCTTTTCAAAAATTAGATCAAATCATAACGAATGCCTGCTTGAAATCATTCTATGATTCAATGAGAAGTCATTTTCCACAAGAGTAAGTCAAGAACCTGGTTCTTGGATACAAGGCTCACACTAATCTGGATACCTCATTATATTCTATGCAGAAGAGTTAATGTTTTTATATAATTTTTGAATGTGAATATAGCAGAAATTTTTTAAAAGTAAATATCAACCTTACAATAGTTATTTTAAAAGTTACAATGAATAAGAAGAAAAGTATTTATTATAAGGCCTGATATAATTTGGATATTTGTCCTCTCCTAATACCATGTTGAAATGTGACCCGTGTCGGAGGTGGAGTCTAGTTGGAGGTGTTTGATCATGGGGCGGATTTCTCATGAATGGTTTGATAGCCACTCTGTGGTAATCAGGTCACAGGAGATCTGTTTTTTTTTTTTAAAAGAACCTGGGATCTCCCCCTTCCCTCTCTTGCTCCCTCTATCACCAGTCTGCCTACTCCCCCTCGGGCTTCTGTCATGAGTAAAAGCTCCCTGAAGTCTCTTACCAGAAGCTAAGCAGATGCTGGTGCCTGCTTGCACAGCCTGCAGAACCATGAGCCAATTAAACCTCTTTTCTTTTCTTTATAAATTACCCAGTCTCAGGTATTCCCTTATAGCAACACAAAATGGACTAACACAAGGCCACTAAGCACCTTCCTATAGAACTTCTTTCTTATGAAGATATACATCTATATAAACTCACAAATTTCCTTTCTGATTTATAAAACATAAGATTAATATATATGTAATTATATATTATAGTTATTATCTATTATTAATTGTGAAAAAAGACACTAATATATAAATGCATATAATATATAATACACTATATATGCATAATACATATATAATGCATACATATGTAACAATACCTGGAATAATATAATATATTTGAATGAATTATATAAATACATACAATGTATGTAATATTTGTATAACACATATACAGATATTTTATATATAATACTTATATAATCCATAAATTAATAAGTGATTTGAATTCTCACTTAACTCCAGACCAATGCTATGCTTCTTCTCTATTACAACTTAGCTGAGACACTCCCTCTAATGGCCCTCATTACACTACACCCACCACTTTCACCCTTATTTGTCAAGTAATTTTATAAAATTCAACTATGAGATACTTCACAAATAAGTACACCATGTAGCAATTTTAATATACCATAACTTACTATGCTTCATTGTATACACACACACACACACACACACACACATAAAATGCATCATATTTTGGATTCTTCTAAAAAATTAGGCATTCCTATTATTGTGTCTTCAGAATACTTCTTGGATACTTCTATTACTAACTTGTTTTGTTCCATTAAAGATTTGTTTATGAAGCCAGGCAGCAGGCTAAATATGCCCCATGGGTGCTTATTTGACAATGATGGTTCTAAATTTTGTGAGGTTTCTGTTTTCTGGGGACTTTTTACTTTTACTGTTGTTCATGTTGACTTTTCCCTGTGAGTGTATGTTAATTTTTTATAGTGAATTGATGCTTGGCTTTGACTCTGGACTCTGGTGGTCTTCTTTGGGGAACAAACGGTCTGGGTATAACATCTGGGGACTCGTCTGGGATTCCCCAAGCCCACCAGACCCCTGGTCAAGGGATCTACTAGGATCGATCTACTGATAGGTGAGCCGGCTCGTCTCCGTTTGTCTGTCTGTGTCTGTTCTGAATCTGAATCTGTGACT
>NW_012102190.1:63349-63643 GCF_000951045.1 Mandrillus leucophaeus
GATGAACAGATAGATAGATAGATAGATAGATGATAAATGAAAGATAGATGATGAACAGATAGATAGATAGATAGATACATAGATAGATACATAGATACATAGATGATAGGCTAGAGCCAAATCTAAGCTTTGAGGCAAATGCAGTGGGGCATGAAGAGAAAAATCATCAATGGAGTCAGACATGCTTTTGAATGTAAAGCTTTTTTTTTTTTTTCTTTTTTTGAGACAGAGTCTCACTCTGTTGCCCAGGCTGGAGTGCAGTGGTGTGATCTTGGCTCACTGCAACCTCTGCCT
>NW_012102190.1:64276-64547 GCF_000951045.1 Mandrillus leucophaeus
TTTACTGGCTTTACTGGATAGTGTTATGTTCACCCACCAGCCCACCTGGGATGATTGTCAGCAGCTCCTCCGAATCTTGTTCACAACGGAGGAACGAGAGAGAATACAGAGAGAAGCTAGAAAGCTGGTCCCGGGGGACGACGGTCAACCGACTGCCAACCCCGACCTCATAAACGCGACCTTTCCTCTGACCAGGCCAGCGTGGTACTACAACATGGCAGAAGGTAGGGGATGGCTACACCTTTATCGCCAGACTCTAATGGCGGGTCTC
>NW_012102191.1:0-332 GCF_000951045.1 Mandrillus leucophaeus
GAGGGGGGGCGGCTGCTGAGTGGCCGATCGGGGGCGTGTCTCACCCCCCCGCGATGGGTCCCCCAGCAGTGGGGGCCAGGGGCCCTGGTTGTTGATGGTGAGATCGCTCGGGGTGCCTCATAGATATCACAGAATTGATGTTCACCTGTTACCATATGGGGATTTGTAGCATCCTCTTCCCTTTCTGATATCTGGAAGAATATCACCTGTTGTACTTCTATGCCTGCCTAATGGGAGTAATATCATGCCGTCGTCCTTGGAATATTAAGTGAAATGTTCCAGGGTGGATGTACACCCTCTGCCATGTTGGGAGTAATATCCACCTCTCCCCT
>NW_012102191.1:642-1063 GCF_000951045.1 Mandrillus leucophaeus
CCCCAGCAGACGGAAGGGCGAGGAGGGGAGGCTGCCGGGAGGCCGATTGGGGGGCGTGACTCACCCCTTGCAATGCGGCCCCCAGCAGCCGGGGGTTTGAGGGGGGCGGCTGCTGGGAGGCCGATCAGAGGGTGTGGCTCACCCCCCAGCGATGGGCCTAATAGCAGCCAGGGCGAGGGGCGGTGGCTGTTGGTGGTGAGATCGCTCGGGGTGCCTCATAGATATCACAGAATTGATGTTCACCTGTTACCATATGGGGATTAGTAGCATCCTCTTCCCTTCCTGATATCTGGAAGAATATCACCTGTTGTACTACTGTGTCTCCATAATGGGAGTAATATCACGCTGTCGTCCTTGGAATATTAAGTGGAATGTTCCAGGGTGGATGTACACCCTCTGCCATGTTGGGAGTAATATCCAC
>NW_012102191.1:1113-4051 GCF_000951045.1 Mandrillus leucophaeus
CGAGGGGGGCCGGCTGCTGAGTGGCCAATCGGGGGGCATGGCTCTGCCCCCCGCATTGGGTCCCCCAGCAGCCGGAGCCAGGGGCCCTGTTTGTTGATGGTGAGATCGCTCGGGGTGCCTCATAGATATCACAGAATTGATGTTCACCTGTTACCATATGGGGATTAGTAGCATCCTCTTCTCTTCCTGATATCTGGAAGAATATCACCTGTTGTACTTCTATGCCTGCCTAATGGGAGTAATATCACGCTGTCGTCCTTGGAATATTAAGTGGAATGTTCCAGGGTGGATGTACACCCTCTGCCATGTTGGGAGTAATATCCACCTCTCCCCTCCATGGATATTAGGAACAATATCCCAGGTTGGGTGTTTCCTTCCTGCTGTACGGAGTTTAATAACACCCTCTCCCTTCCACGATATTAGTAACAATATCACCGGGCGGGTGAACACAGCCTGCGAATTATTATCATCCTCTTCCCCTCCGGGTACTGGAAACACTATCAGAGAAGAGCTGTACACTCCCTGCGATACTGGGAGGAATAGCCTAGACTTCTTCCGGGAATATTAGGAGCAATATTACCAGGTGGCTGTCCATTCATTGCTATGTTGGGAGTCATGTCATACTCTACACCCCTGGATATTAGGATCAGTGTCACGGGGTGAGTGTACACCTACTGCGATATTAAAACTAAAATCTTGCTCTCCGTCCCTGGATATAAGGAGCAATATCACAGGTAGGTGTACACACACTGTGGAGTAATAATATGGTTATTATACATCAATGATGTTTTTAAATAATTATCAATGATGCTAATAATTAATTGGATACCATTATTAATTATGGATAATTCTTTGAAATACATGATTATGCATGCTTGAAATTAATTATTTATATTAATGTCATTGAACAATATTATTAGTCCGTAATACTAATTTTTATTTTATTAGCAGCATGACGTTGTGTTGATTCAAGGAAATTTAATCGCTGTTATCATTATTTTATTATTAATAGTGATATTACTATTAATTATTATTACATATCGTTCATATTTTAAACCAGTATTAATTTTAACTAAGTTCATTGTCATCATTAATACCGATAATTACTATTATTATATTTATTATTAATAGTAATTAATAGATTTGTTTCTGATATCCACCAGGGAGAAGATGATATTACTTTCAATATCACAGAAGGTGGACACGCCCCCAGGAATGTTGCTACAAATTTCCACGTGTGAAAGGAGGATGTGACACCCAATATCGCACGGAGTGGAAACTCTCCTGGGATACTGTTCTTAATATTCAGGGAGGAAGAGGATGATATGACTCCCAATACACCCTCTGAGGGTGGAGATATTGGATGTCTACACCTGTCTGTGAAAGACGGCATAATTCCCCGACGGAGAGATGATTTTACTCACAATACCGGAAACAGGCTGTGAGTCCTCTGTGCCCTCAATAGCCAGGGGGCAAGGCAGAGTGGCTGTTGGGAGCCAGATCATGGGCGCACCTCACCAAAGAAAGCTGCGAGATGCAGAGTGAGAGTGAGAAACCAAGAGAGTGAGTCTCACACACACACACATACACACACACAGAGAGAGATAGAGAGAGAAAGAAAGAAACAGGGAGAGTGAGAGAAACAGAGAGAGAGGCAGAAAAAGTCAGAGAAGCAGAGACACAGAGAGACATAGAAAGATGGAGATAGAGATGAGGGGAAGAGAGAAACAGAGACATACACAGAGTCTTAAAAGGAGACAGAGAGACAGAGCAACTAGGAGAGAGACACGCACAGGGAGAAAGAGAGACTGAGAAAGTGAGAGGCAGAGAGAGATGGAAAGAGAGATGGGGAGAGGGACAGAAAGAGAGAAGCAAAAGCACAACATTCGTTGAATTGCTTCTCCCTGAAGTCAACATTCTATTTCTGGATTTTTAGTCACCACCAAGAATCTTTCTATGTCACCTGTCCTCCTTCCTTCCCCGTCTTCCTCAAGCCCTCTTACTAACGCCTCTTGAAATCTGCCTTCCCAATGACAACTCCTCCTTGAAATGTCACCACTGACTTCCAAACAACCAGCAAATAATAAAGGTTTTTAAAACAATTACTTCCACCAGTTTCTCCGTTTTGCTAAAGGTTATGGTGCTGTTTCTTAATACCTCTCTCGAAAATCTTTCTCTCTGTTTTTTATTTCTTTGCATGAATTAACATCGAGATAGAGCACAACATATCATAGTGAATATAGACTATAAATGATGTTTTGTGCATACCTTATTTTTAGTGATAAACACTGTATAAGTAATTTATTTTTTCCATTTCTTTCTTACTATGATTTGAAAGTGTCCCCCAAATTTCAAGTGTTGGAAACTGCATCCCCCATGTAGTAGTGCCGAGGGGAGGGATCTTTAAGGGGTGATCAGGTCATGAGGGTTTCACCCTCGTGAGTGGACTAATGTTGTTATTGGGGGAGTGGGTTCCTTATCGCAAGAGTTGGTCTGTTACAAAAGTGAGTTTTACCCCTCTTACTCCTTCATGCTCTCTTGCCCTTCCACCTTCCTGTGGGATGACACAGCACAAAGATCCCTGCCAGATACCCACCGCCCCTTAACCTTGGGCTTCCCACTTCCAGGACTGTGAGAAGTGAATCTCTGTTTTTATAAATTACCCAGTCTCAGACACTCTGTTAAGAGAAGCAGAAAACAGACTAAGACAAAATGTTTTAGGATCCTCTTCCCTCACAGTTGCAGTAAGAAGTTTATAGCTTTGTTTTGCTTCGTGGAAGATACAATGCTAAATAATAGGCATAATTTTGAAGGTTTCTCCTTCCATCCAAATATTTGATTCATTTTAAAATTTCTATTACACTGAGCTGTTGACCCTTGCTACTGATGCCTCAGAGATGTCAGGAAGAAAACCATGGAGGAAACCTTGAGTGCCATG
>NW_012102191.1:4929-6242 GCF_000951045.1 Mandrillus leucophaeus
ATGATTCAGCTTCCAGCTTAATGTTTTTTTCCTTTTTGGCTGTGAATTGGGGTCCCGAGGCTTTATTTTTCCCTGCACATTATATTGTGTGTGAAAATTGTTGTTCGGGACCCAAAGTTGTTTACTTACTCCAGCTACATCCCTTAGCTCAATTTCCATTTGGAGTGGCTTCTGGAGGGCTGGAATTGAAATCCACCAGTGCCCATTTCAAGGTGTTCCCAACATCGCCTGGAAAAAAGGAGCCCGGATACGCTTCCCTGTGGATGCAAGTCAGTCATCATAATGCACAGAAACAGCGTTGACCTCAGCCTGGAGCCATTGTCCTGAAAGGGGATTCTTCCCAGCTCGGGCCTTAGACTGATCCCTGAGAAGTGGCCACTCCATCCCTGAACGCTTCCTGCTTGTGTCTCCTTAATTCCTAGAGATCACAGTATTCAGGCTCAGAATGCCACAAGCCTATGCCACTGGAAGCTGCCAAGGTGCCTCCTGCCACACAGGACGCCCGGCATGGCAGCAGCATCAAGGGACCAGCAGGGAAGAGGCTGCAGTGATTTGGGGGAACAGCCTGAAAATCACCTGGATCCTGGTGGCAGGTGGTCCCACCTCCTCCCAATATTAGGTCCCAGAGAAAATGACAATATGAGCAGCTCATGTCACCATTATTAGCAGAGTCTTTTTATTCTTTCCTTAATTTTTTGCCATTCAGTTGAGTTCTATCGGTCCATTCTCTTTTCTTTTCTTTTCTTTTTTTTTTTTTTTAGACAGAGTCTTGCTCTGTTGCCCAGACTGGAGTGCAGTGATGTGATCTCAGCTCACTACAAGCTACACCTCCCGGGTTCACGTCATTCTCCTGCCTCAGCCTCCTGAGTAGCTGGGACTACAGGTGCCCGCCACCATGCCTGGCTAATTTTTTGTATTTTTAGTAGAGACAGGGTTTCACCATGTTAGCCAGGATGGTCTCGATCTCCTGACCCCGTGATCCGCCCACCTCGACCTCCCAAAGTGCTGGGATTGCAGGCGTGAGCCACCCCACCAGGCTTATAGGCCCATTTTCTGCTTTTAATGCCACCAATACATGAAATTCCAGATCTGCTTCTGTAAAATAAAGTTTCATTTTCATTATTTTATTATTCATTACATTAATTCTATTATTTTATTCTCTTTTTTTTTTTTTAAATGAAGAACTTCAGCACGAGAGGGGCTATCCCTGCTGCCTTGTGGCTGCAGAAGGAGAGAGAAGGAGCCTCTCCAAAAAAGGGTTTCATGAAAGCCCTGAGACGAGATATTCACTTCAGAGCGTTCAGGACAAGGAC
>NW_012102191.1:6974-9307 GCF_000951045.1 Mandrillus leucophaeus
AATGCATCCTACCAGAGCTGCATGTGAGGAAGGACCACGTGAGTCCCGGGAAAGAGCTGAGGCCCTGCAGGGGGAGGTGACCAGCACCGAGACCGGATGCCTGTGTGGAGAATCATCTGTGGGTGTGAGTGGCACTGTGGGGTTAGTTCCCGGGTTCTGCTGCTCCCCTTCCTCAAAGATCAGTGTCCGAGCAGAGGCTGGCGTGTGTGTGGCACCTGGAACTGCAGGGCCACCACTCATGTGTGAGGCCATCATGGGGACCTGAACATGGTGTCGTCTGCAGACCCCACCCATCCATTGGCCCCAATTCCTGGCCAGCTTCTGCCAAGGTGAGAGGGTGGAATCTGGAAGGTGGGTGTAAGCTGAAGCCTGTCCCCCCAGTGGCTGACATACAGGGTGACACTCTCTGTGTGGGGGAAAGAAAGAGAGATCAGACTGTTATTGTGTCTATGTAGAAAGACGAAGACATAAGAAAGTCCATTTTGATCTGTACTGAGAAAAATTCTTCTGCCTTGAGATGCTGTTCATCTGTAACCCCAGCCCCAACCCTGTGCTCACAGAAGCATGTGCTGTGTTGACTCAAGGTTGAATGGATTTAGGGCTGCGCAGGACGTGCCTTAGTGAAAATGTGTTTGCACCTCCTGGGCTCCAGGCTGCCAGCTGCCTGCCCAGGGTCTGAATGTCCTACTGTGACCTATTTCCTCACCTGGCCCAGAGGACAGATAGGGAAGGCTTGTTTTGAGGATAAAGCAGGGTGATCCCTGTAAGCCCTCATTAGCTTGCCTATCCTCCAGGTCTTTTTGATTTCTTTTTTCTCTTCTTTGTTATGAAACTCTGCAGAATTGTCCTTCAGCCTGTCTTCAGCTGGGGAGGTAGGAACGCTGGACCTTGCCCTTGACTTCAGGGCCCCAGCTGGGTGCCCCCTCCTCCTAGGGTATTTAAAAGCATATACTTGGCAACATACCCTGTACCTGAGAGAACTGCAGAGAACCTCCTGAATGTCCAAACCAGCACACTTTGTTCCCTGACCCCAGGCCCTCATCACACCCCAAAGCGCAAATACTTTCAGGTGGCCAGCTTCACACAAGAGTCTGAACTCAATGCTTGCTTTCTGGGGTCTACACAGGCACATATGATGGGGCGACCTCTATTCTACCCCTGTGCCTCCCCCGATCCATTAGGGGCCTCAACTTAGTGATCCCTAACCGGGAGCAATGTTCCCCAGGCAAGGAAGGCAGCCCTCCCCAGGATGCTCGCCTGGCCATGTCCCAATGGACATCAGTCCTGGAGCAAGAGGTCCAAGGCAGGGAGTTTCACCGCCCCTTTCACCAGGTGTGGTGACCTTTCTTGGTTCCTAGCCTTCAAGATGGGATTTTTACACTGTGCCACAGTGGGGGAAACCGAGGCACAGGTTCGGTGAGTGGTAAAGAAGGAAAACATCTGTGACTAGGAAACATGTCCCTTGCCCAGCACAACCGCTCCAGGATAGTACCCTTTGAGATGTATTGCTGAGCTGTTCTTGGCATGTGGCATGGCACTGTGGTGGAGGTCAACAGCTTGTGGAGTTGGGGGTGGGAGTGCTGGCAGGAGCAGGTAATTTTGGAGCCACCATGGGGAGGAAGGGAACATTGCCCCTTTCCCCACACCTTGGGCACAGCAGCAATTTTCTTCTCTGATGTGTGTGGGCACCAATGCCTATGTGGGTGTGGGTGCGTCCTCCCCTTTTGTTGATGAAGAACCTTCCTGCAGCCGTTGGGGTGGGTATGGACACCACGTGTGCCTGGCAGCAGGGTGGTGCCTGCGGAGGCTTGGTTACTATATGTCTCACTGCCCCCTCCCCAGGGGAAGGAGACCCTGTGCCCTTAGTGCCCCTCATGCCCAGTCCCTCACATTCTTCACTTGGCACCCCCCTGTCTGATTCTCCCAACTCAGCCCCTGCCAGGTTTCTCCAGGGGCTGTGGGCCCTGGGATGGGATCAAAGGAGGCAGCAACTGTGCTGCCTGCCTCTGCCTGAAGTCAGGGATCCCTGGCCCACTGGCATCTGGTGGGCAGTGTAGGTGGGGAGGTCAGGGGTCAGTTTTTCCACTCCCCAGCCTGCACTGCCTAAGTCACCAGGTATAACTGGGCTGGAGGCTGATCTGTGTCCTCCACAGTCCCTTGATGCATTACATTGAAGCCAATCCTTGTGTAAATGACAAAACCTGTTGTTACCGCCCAAATCAAACCAGAACCTAAAGACTGTTGCACTTGGGCCCAGAGCCTGGGGCTGAGGCTGCCATGACCACTCTGTTCTCTTCCTTCTGTTGCACTTGGGCCCAGAGCCTGGGGCTGAG
>NW_012102191.1:9357-10801 GCF_000951045.1 Mandrillus leucophaeus
CTGCCATGACCACTCTGTTCTCTTCCTTCTGTTGCACTTGGGCCCAGAGCCTGGGGCTGAGGCTGCCATGACCACCCTGTTCTCTTCCTTCTGGGGTCCCCAGGAAGCTCCCAGGACTGAATGATCCCCACAAAACCCAGTGGCCAGGATGGGAGGGCTAGAGGTCAACTCCCCCACCCCGCCCCTACCACCACAACCAGAGGCCCCCATGGAGGTTGGCCCCGAGCTGTGGGTCCCTGTGGGATGCAGGCTCCCACGGATACTTCAGGGGATGAGCATGGGCCCTCCTGGCTGACAGGAGCCTGGTGTGCACAGGGTGTGTGGGGTCTGTGTAGGTGGGTTGGAGAGCACTGGGTCTAGCCAGGGAACCAGGGACTGGTGTGACCAAAGTGGGCAGCAATATGTTGCCAGAACCAAAACTACAGTGCAACCAGCCCAGCTGGTAGGGAGAAGGAGGCCTGCCTAGCAGGACCATCCACCCCTGTCCTGGCCCCAAGCCCAGACTGCCTGCCTGTACTGGACATTGCCTGGTCCGGGAGGCCTGGGCATGATGGTCAGGTGGCGTGTCCCTGAGTTCCAGGCCTTGGTGGTCCCTTGGGAGCTGAGCATCCTCTGGGCAGGAGGAAGGCTTGCGGTCCACTGTTTGCATCTGCCCCTGGGGGTTTGTCCCCGCCCCGGCTTCTCAGCCCATACGGGGATGTGGCCAGGGCTGCTCACCTGCTCTGTGGCTCCAGTTCTGATTAGCTCACTTGGTGACTCTGAAAGCTTCCTCCCCAAAGTTTGGGTCCTCATCTGTGGGAATGGGGTGTCCTAGGGCCCCTGCAGGCAGGAACCCACCCCTAGCTTCTCTGGTGGGCCCTCCTGGGCTTTCTTACCTACTGGCTTGTGAGACCCAGCTGGTCAAACTTGGTGTCCTATTTTTATTTTGGCCTTTTTCTCAGTGTGTGTTTTCTGTAACTACTACTGTGTAGAACCTCTATATGAGTTTTAGGTAGAGAATCTTGCCCACCCAGAGGTCCTCCACCCCAGAGAGCCTCCATTCAGCACCCCCGGGCTGGTCCTGCCTGTGCTCCGCTTGGTGTGAATGTTGAGTGTGACTGATCCACACGGCTGCTTGACCCTGCATCTCCTTCCTTCTTGTTCCTGAGGCCAATTCTGTTCTCTCTTTCTCTACCTGAACTGCACTTGAAGCCAAGATGAAGGATGGGAAGTGGTTGCTAAGAAGGACCCCTCCTGCAGCGAATCCGCTGTGAGGAGGCTGCACTGGCCCAGCCTGTCCTTTCCTTCTCTAAGTTCATTCCAGAGGTCGGCCAGGGGCAGCCCGTACCTGCCCGCACTTGTGGCCCATGAATCAAGAATGGATTTTACATTTCCAAATACTTAAACAAATAAAAAAATAACACTTCATGACACTGAGACGTTTCCATGTCCATAAGTAAAGTTT
>NW_012102191.1:18112-19312 GCF_000951045.1 Mandrillus leucophaeus
TTGATTGTCATCGTTGGTATCAGGTACCTGCCTCTAAAGTGACGGTACCCGTAGTGTGGCTCCAGGAGGGCAGCTCCTGCCAAACACACGTGCTCCTGGGCCCCTGCAGCCAAGGTCGTGCTGCCAGCCAGGCCTGCAACTGTGGATGCAGCGGCATCTTCAGGGCACTGAGCGCCTCCCTCATTTGCTTGTGGGGCCCAGCCCTCCATCCCTCCCGGTCCCCAGTGCAGCTCCTCCCTGGGTTCTCCCAGCCCCATGCACACCTCCGTCTTCACAGCTTCCCTAGTTTTCTCGTGGGCGCCCTAGGTGGGTGCCTGGGCAGGGTTCGTGTATTAGTTGAGTTCTCTCCAGCCTTCCCTGGCTCCTGGTTCAGCAGGTCCCTTCAGATGAGTCAGCCAGCTGTGTGCCTGCATATTCAGGATACTTGTCAGGGGCCTCCCTCAGGTCAGAGCAAGACCCAAGCTCACCTCCTCCAGGGGACTTTGGAGCCCGCCCTGGAGGGACGCCAGCCACGTCCAGAGGGGCCGCCCGGGTCCCCGCGGGCTGGTGGGAGTGACTTCTGAGCCACTCGAGGCCCCACTTTGTGTTCCTACACCCCACAAAGACACTTAAAGCGCCATGTTCCGGTGCCGTGTGCCTCTCGAGTGTGGCACACAAGCCTGGACGGGGATCTGAGCGGGCGCTGCCTTCCTCAGGCTGCGCTTGTGTTTTGGGGCCCCTGGAGCACCCGTGGCTGTGATTCCCGCCGCTGTCTGGGCTCCCCTAGACGGTCTCACCCGCAGCCTGAGGGCCACATCGGCAGCCACCGAGGAGCCGGCAGGACCGGGGTTGGTCCCACTTAGTCCTTCTCGACTTTGGTGACAGAGGAGACAGCAAAACTTCAGCTGGGAGCCCCAGGCCTTCTCTGCTTGGGGCCCTAGGACTGAGATAGCACAGATCCTGCCATCCAGTGCCGAGGGCCTCCTTCCTCTAGTCAGGGGCCGCGCCCTTGGGCTGGGCAGCTCCGGGTCCTCACACTCAGGGGCTCGGGGCGAGTCCTGGATGCAGAGAGAAGGAGAAGGGCGGCGTTTTGAGCCCAACTGTGTTGGCTTCATCTTCTGCCTCTTGTCCCTAAATGCATTTGCAAAGTTTTCCAGATGAAAACTCAGAAGGGATTTTTAATGACTGGAATCTGTGAATTCCATGGAAGCCAAGTCTGTC
>NW_012102191.1:22242-23799 GCF_000951045.1 Mandrillus leucophaeus
AGGAACATCATACTTTACCTACTGGAAATTAGGAGCAATATCACAGACTGGGTTTCAAGCCACTGTCGTATCGGAAGTTAAATCATGCTCTCCCACACAAGTTATGAGGAACAATAGCACAGGGGGTTGTGTACCTTCTCCAGTAGTGGGAGTACCATCACCATCTCTTCCTTTAGATGACAGGAACAATGTCACAGGGTGGGTGTACACCTCGTGTGTTTTTGGAAGCAATGTCATTCTCTCTTCTTCTAGGTTTTATGATTCACATCACAGGCGGGGTGTACACCCCTTGTTGTATTGGATGGAATCTCATCCTCTTTCAACCTGTATCTTTAGAACAATATCCCATGGGGACTGTCCATCCCTTCAATATTGGTACTAATATCATCTTCTCCTTTCCTGGATATAAGAAACAATATCACAGGAGGGGTGTACACCCCTTGCAATACTGGTAATAATATCACCTCTCCCCTGTGGTTATTAAGGACAAAATCCCAGGGTGGCTCTAAGGTTCCTACTTTACTGGGAGTAATGTCATCCACTCACCCCCTAGATAAGAGGAACCATATCACTGAAGAGGTGCCCACCCCCTTCGATATTGTCAGCCGTGTCATCTTCTTCCCGCCTGGATATTAGGAACGATACCCCAGGGTTGGGGGCGGTGTACACCCACTGTGGTATCGAAAGTAAAATCAGCCTCTTTCCCGCTGGATATTAAGAACTATATCACTGGTGTGTGTGCACCTGCTGGGATATTGGGAGTACTATCAGCCTCCACCCCGCTGCATATTAAGACCAATACTCGGGGGACAGGGTGGTTACAGCCCCTGCAATATTGAAAGTAACATTCTTCTCTTTCCCCTGTACATTAAGAACTACATCACAGGGGTCTGTACACCTTCTGTGATATTGGGATTCATGTTATCGTCTCCCCCATTGAATGTCAAAAACAATATCACAGAAGGGTGTACACTCCCTGCGATATGGCCAGTAATATCATCGTCTCTACCTTTGGATAGGAGGAACAACATCACAGAGGGTGTGTACACTGCCCTGCAATATTGGGCATAATGTTATCCTCTCTTCCCCTGAATATTAGGAACGATATCCCTGGTGGTGGGGGGTGGATTACATTAAGAACAATATCACTGCGTGGGTGTACACCCCCTGCGATACTGGGTGTAGCATCATCCTCTCTTCCGTAGGATATTAAGAACAATATCACAGGACGGGCGTAGAGCCACAGCCCCTGCGTGACTGGGAGCAATAGCATCTTCTCCCCCTCTCTATATAAGGAACAATATCCCAGGGTGGGTGTACATCCCCTGCGATATTGGGCATAATGTCATCGTCTCCCAACGTGGATATTGGGCATAGTGTCACAGGGGGGTGTATGCCTTCTTCGATATTGGGAGCAATATCATCGTCTCCCCTCAGGATTGTAGGCAAAATATCGAAAGGGTTTTACAACCCGTGTGATATGGGCAGTAATATCATCCTCTCCCCACTTAGATGTTAGGAGCTGCATCACAGGCGGCTGTACACTTCTTGTGATAT
>NW_012102192.1:0-1044 GCF_000951045.1 Mandrillus leucophaeus
GACTGCAGCCTAAGGCTTGGAAGTGGGTGACTAGACTCAAGACTTTGCACGTATAAGATGTTTTGGAATTCCAACTGTTCGTTTTTTGAGATGGAGTCTCACTTTGTCACCCAGGCTGGAGTTCACTGGTGCGTTCTGAACTCACTGCAACCTCCGCCTCCCGGGTTCAAGGGATTTTCCTGCCTCAGCCTCCTGAGTAGCTGGGATCACAGGCATGTGCCACCACACCCGGCAAATTTTTATATTTTTAGTAGAGACGGGGTTTCACCGTGTTGGCCAGGCTGGTCTCAAACTCCTGACCTCAGGTGATCTACCCGCCTTGGCCTCCACAGTGCTGGGATTACAGGCATGAACCACCGTGACTGGCTGGATTCTGAGTTTGTTTTGGGGGCTACAGGAGTCCTGTGCCCTAAAATGAAGCAACCAGGTCAGGTCACTTGTTTCAGGAGGTCATTTCGGAGACATTACAGAGGATGATTTGGAGTTTGCCAAAAGACAAGAACAGGAACTGGTGTTATTTTCTGAACCCCTATTATGTGCTAATATCACACTAGGCAGTTTATCATAAGTTATATTTGTCATAAGAAACTTATCTGTGTTTAAGAAGAAGAAACTGAAGCTTACAGAGTTAAATAGCCTGCCCAGTGACACAGAGTAAGGAAATGAATGTAGAGCAGAAAAAGGGATTCCAGAGAAACTTTCAAGATAAAATATTATAGGACTTGGTGACTGATGAGACGTAAAGGCTGAGGAAAATGTGAGAAAGAAGAGTTGAGAAATAAAAATTTCTTTTTTTCCAGAGACCAATACAGCAGTAGCTACAGGGGAAAGCGGGCAATCTAACCTAACTTAGGATAGAGACTGAGCATGCTTTGGGTGGGGCAAGGAACGAAATTGAGAAAGAACTCAATTCAGTTATAGAGACAAGAGTACAGATGGGGTGATTTGCTTTGGAAGGAGACAGGAGAATGTCTTCTCTGAGAGAGAAGGGAAAGGACTGAGAACAGAGGAAGAGAGATGTCTCTGTGGTAGGGTGGGAAGCCG